>NC_141919.1:33812399-34112399 GCF_057802395.1 Ceratotherium simum simum
TTTGTTTCATTCTGTCTAGGTCTCAGATATCCCTTCTGTATAGTAAATTCTAATCTGTTTTCAAAATAAATATGCAATTGACAAAAGAAATACTAGCAGGAAGGGTGGCATGAAAAAGAGCCCAGCTAATCTTGGTTGTATATTTAAGGCTTATTTGAGAACTAAATCTTTCTCCACATCTCTACCCCCACATCAATATATTATCTGACTTCTGTAAAAACAAAGGTAACTGATACAATTTTTTTTCTTGTTAATTTTAAACAAGACACAGAAAATGTCATCTAAACATCCCTGGATATTGGCCAATTTCCAAATCTCTAGATCTGTTCCCAGAACCTTCTGCTGCCTTGTTGGTACAATTCCTGCTAGTCTGACTTTATGATCTCCAGCATCATTTTCTACTCTTTCTTTTCTAAGCAGAGCCATGAAGGTGGGAAGGAAATTCTCTGGAACATGGCAAAGGTAGCATAATGGGAATCTTATATGGTTTGTGCTGGCAGCAAAGCAGAATTCACACTGGCTAGCTGAGTTAATCCTACCACATGTGGTTTTGTGGTATGTGCTTAGCGTTCTCGGTAATTGCTGTCCCTGGCGTAACCAAAAGCGTATCATAATTGGCCATTTTCTAATAGGAAATATACTGTTTTAAATATCATTGTACGTAGTAGTCTAACTTCCTAGGCAACTTTTTGAGCTCTTTCACATTTTAGGACTACAAAAATAATGCCAGCTCTTGACAAATATGAAAAATCACATTTACAATTAATTGTAATATATTTTATTCCCTTTAAATAATATGTGACCTTTAATTATTTATTAGAGTAATATACATTTTCTGTGGAAAGAGAAAATAAAAATCACTCCTAGTCTGATTGCTAAGATATAACCACTGAGAACATTTTGGTTACTTCCTTCTAGTATTTTCCTGCACATTTAGTTACACATGAATAATCACATAATTGAGAGAATACTGTACATACAATTTGTTCTGTCCTTTCTTACTTATGCTATAATAAGTATTTCCCCATATCCAATTTGAAGTCAAGATAATGGATATCTTTGAGAAGAAAGGAGAGAGTAGTGTTTAAGTGGGGCTGTGAAGTAGTTTCTGGGGTAATGGGAATCATTTTTCTTGAACGGGATGGTGGTTACAGGATGTAATTCTCTGATAACTCATTTGTGCATTTTTATGTTTTGTATGTTATACTTTAATAAAAAGTTTATTTAATACAAAATCACAAATTGATTGGAAAATGACTCATAATGATTGCATTAACATTCCATTATAAGGCTCCACTGTGATTGATTAGGCCATTCTTTCATTGTTAGGTATTTTGTTTATCATTTTCTAACATTATAAACAATACCGTTATGAATATATTTGTACTTAAATATTTGTCTGCATCACATTCACTTGGGGTAGAATTCTAGAAGTATTTGCTCCTTTCCTAAGGAGAAATTCCACAATAATGGGGAAAGAGAAATATAAGTAAATTTTTTGCAATTGCATTTATTGATGGGGTAAACATGGTGTAACCCTCAAATTCTTACAGCTGTAGCCTGGAAGAGAAGACGTGACTGTTAAATCCTGAGTTGCGTCCCACATGGAACTTGGACGACAGGTGAGATATTCTTCATCCCAGCAAAGATGAGCAATCGTCTGTTCAATTCAATTGAGTAAACCATTTTTTAGTACCAAGTCCACGGCAGGACTCTCCTAGACTCTAGGCTACAGAGATGACAAAGATACAGACCTGCTCTTGTTTAGAAATAAGAGTTGACACCAGAAGAAACACTTTAAAACCAGTGTGGATATGAATGTTCTTTCTCATTTCACAATCTGTGTATAGGGATAATAAACTTACTTCAATGGCTGGTGGTAAGGACTGAATTAAAGAGCATTTATGAAGTGCTAGCCAGGGATGCCATTCAAAATATTTAACAGTCCATACATACCAGCATCAGCCAATTAGAACCAATGCTGGATCAGACAAAATGGAGGCCGGTGGTAAAGAACTGCCCTCAGTCCAGACGCGTTCTGGTTGAATACTATGTGCCCTAACCCAGAGTAGGTACTGACAATGGTTAGTTTTTGGTTTTTATTCCTTTACTTCTAGATACAGTGAAATTTTTCTTTACTTCCAGATAAAGTGAAATTTCGTCATATTTTTGAATGAAGTTATTTTGCTTTCAAATATTTGGAGAAATCAACCCAAGAGGTGTCATTTGTGCTCAGACATTCTTCCTTTAATTTTCACCTGATGGCAGTCATTGAAACCCTTCAGCTGTTCGTACCATTATTTCCTCTCTATTCAACTCTTATTTCTTTTTTTTTTTTTTTGTGAAGGAGATCAGCCCTGAGCTAACATCCATGCCAATCCTCCTCTTTTTGCTGAGGAAGACCGGCCCTGGGCTAACATCCGTGCTCATCTTCCTCCCCTTTTATGTGGGATGCCGCCACAGCACGGCCTGACAAGCGGTGCATCGGTGCGCACCCGGGATCCGAACCTGGGCCGCCAGCAGCAGAGCACGCGCACTTAACCGCTACACCACGGGGCCAGCCCTTGAGCTCTTATTTCTAATGCCAACAGCCACAGCAGCTTGTTGGGAGAAAAATTAACGTCACATATGTACTCCTAAAAATTGGCAGTGAATATAGGAATCATGTGGGAGGTGGAGTTGGGACATGGAACCTAGTCATATAAATATAGTAAATGAAAAATCAAAAAACCCAAACCTGATATTCTAGGAGCAAATTTCAGTGAGCACTGTGAAATTGTTTCAGAATTGTACCTAATTTACTAAAGTCAAAGATATGGATTATTACAGAAATTAAACCGTATCTATAATTATAAAAAATCATCAATTACTGTCAATTTTTTTTTTTAGGTGATTACAGTTAAGCAACTACAGTTCGACAAGAGCAACTTGGAAATATGTTAACATTTATTCTTCAAATTGGGAAGATAAATGCTTTACACTATAGAAATTATCCATTGGAGTTATTCAAATCTCACATAACCCCTGAGTTCCTATGAGAATTCTGCATCTTGCTGCCATCTGAAGAATTTCTCTTTGGATCCATAGGTAACAATGGAGTCAGGAATGAGACTATTAGACGGTGGCAGTATTGCAATCATGGATGAAAGTTTTCTGTAAATTCATTTCAAAGGGTGATATTCAAATGCCCATGGCATAATGTGGCTTGTATTGTACTCAACATATTACTTTGCCTCTGATAAGTGCTTAATACCCATTGCAGGAGCAAATAAGGATAGAATGAATGTTTCTTGGACAGCAGAGGTAATGTGAAATCTTTGGAAAGAATATGTATTATTTTTATCTGAGGGATATGGGTTGAAGATCCGACTTTAACAGTTACTAGATATGTGACCTGGGGGACCATTTAAACTTTTAGAGCCTCAGATTCCTGATCTATAAAAATGAGGAAGATAACATATTTGCAGAACTGCTATAAAATGTAGAAGTAATGAGTATACAGTGACTGGAACAGAGTAGAACCATTAGTAATAATAACTAATATAAGTAATAATATATAAATAATGATATTTACTGGTGTTGTAAATAATATAAAAGTCTGGAATTATGAAAATGTGGAAGCACTTGAAAAAAAAAACCTCCCCTTGTGGTACCCTTAGCATAAATATCAATGGGCAAATTCACCAGTTGTGACTTAGAGATAAAATGAGAAAAAAAAATACCCCCAAATAAACATTTTTGTAAGAAAGGCTTCACTTTTTTTCCTGAAGCTTTTGCCAAGTGAAGTTGATTTCCACAATAACCCAATTTTTAAGTATAAATAGTGATGCTTTGATCTTAGTAGGAGGGATTCTCTGTGGGTCTTGGACAATAGGCAGGTAAATACCTAAGCAACAGCTGCCCCAGGAATCCAAATATTTCACATTTCATCCATCTTTTCATGAAGCTTCACTGGATCAAACACTGCAGGCGAGCTCTTTTTTTTTTTTTAAAGCCTGATCCAGCCAAATTATCCAGAGGCAAAAGAATGCTTTAGTTTGTCAATATAAAAAGTCTAAGGCTGACAGTGAGGTGGAGTAGAGAGATAATCGCATTCTCTTGAGGAGGGTTTTAGTTTTATCCTTCTTCCTCTCTCCTGAATGGATGAAAACCACTCAAGAATGCCGTCCAAGGTTTCTCTGTTGTGCCCTTCAGTTTCCAGGACGGGAGCTCTCCCTGCATTGGCTCTGCTTTGCTCTGCATTCTCCTGGCTGTCTCTATACCTAGAGCCACAGGTGGAGTTGGCTGCTTCTCAGCCTTCTCTTCTCCCCAGCAGAGTCAGAGTCCAAGTAGGGATGGTTGTGAGAGGAAGAAAAGTGAAGCTCTAGTCGACTTTAGAATCCTATGCCTTCAGACAGGTGAGCGGTGCGCAGGATCGGAGGAATGGAATGTAAGAGTTATATGACCATTGTACATTTACACATAGGGGTGGGTGCATGTGGGAGCATGTGTGTGTGTACACGCATACGCACAGTATCAAATGCAGCCTCGGATAAGCTCAATTCTGTAACATTATATTGTTTTATATTGTGATCAGGTCAAACCATTTATATCTTACTTTCCTTGGCCGCCAACATTTGTAAAATACTACCAGTAATAGCTTGCTCACCATGCGCCTGGATATGTGCTAAGCACTTTACATTCCTTATTAAATTACTCCTCTCACTCACTCTCTGGGGAGGTACTATTATCATCAACATCTTACAGAAAAGAGAAGCTTAGGAGTCTAAGCAGCCTATGCAGTCTCAGTGGTGGTAAGCAGTGGAGCCCAGATTACAATCCAGACAGCCTGACCCCCAAGCCTTCGCTCCAGAGCATTCCATTGTGTTCCTTGTTAGCTACATCTCAACCAGGACCTATTAAAGGAATGAGGTATGGTGACCGATGAGATGCACAGATCATGCTGATGGCAGGTCCAAGCTGTACTTGAGTGCTTGCCCTCAGCAAAATTTCCTTTGCACAAAAATTGGGATACAGGAAGACAATCGGACTTTGCTAGCTGTTCTTCCTGCTTCTGTTCTCTCTACCCCATTCTAGTTCATCCTGAACATGGCCACTGATTGATCATATTCTATCTTGTATAAAAACCTCTTTGGAAAAATGCAAAACAAGTTAATAAACTCTTCCATCATTAAACTTTTCTATAAGATACCTTTGCGTATTACCGGAAATTGAGTGAGATTTCATTTTTGTTTTTGTTTCTTTTTTTCCCCAGAAAATAAGCATATGACAGTAAGGCTTACATGTTAAGATTTTGTATCCTAATATTATTTATTTTTATTTATTAAAAATTGAATCAGTGAAAAGTATATCAGTAATATTAACTTTTGGTCCTGTTGGTATTCCTTTTCATCTGAAATCTGTGATATTTGTGTAAAATTGCCCTTGAATCCTTACTTTATCAGCTTTTCTCCTGTTGATAGAATGGAAACCAAAAATTTTAATTATGATAAAGGGATCAAAACAACGAGACATGGTACTTGCAAGGTTATGCTTACTTACTAGTGATGAATTCCTGAAATCTTGCAGAGCTAATTTTTTATCAGTCTCATGAAAGACATTTCTCTTTAACTGCTTTTAAAATTTGCTTTTCCCTTTGTTTTTTAAGATGTTTAACTTATTTTTTTCCCCTCTGTTGTTAAAGCTGCTTTTTCCTTGTAGGCATTACTTCTCATTGATAAGGACTTTTAAAAGTACGGCTAAATGTTGTGCTCCAATCTTCCAAGAAGAGCACTTTCTTTTTCAAAAGTTGATTGACTGGAGCATATACAGGGTCTATATTTTAACTGAGTGCTTGTCGACTTAAAGTCAAGGAGACTAATGACACATCACCCCATGCGCACTGAGTGTAGAAAGAACATCTTGCTATAGTATGGTTACCAGGTCTGGGAAGCTAAAGATGAAACTGAACATTTCATTTTATATAAAAATTAAAAAAATGAACCACCAATATGTTAAATTTCCTTGTTTACCCCAGCTGACTAGCTGAGCTAATGGTATCACTCAGATTCAATCTCTTGAATAGTGGTTCGTGTAAATCTACAATCTACATGCAATATTAACTGAATCTGGGTAGCTATTGTGATAGTTTCATAGGTGCACGTATGTTATTTTCCCCAAGACAATATTACAGATATTGAATTTTTGTAAACTGGCAGGGAAATACTACCTTTTTTTTGCACCATGTTTTAAGCTTTTATGGTACAATTTATGTGTATTGTGTATATTTTCTGAAGTAACCACAGGTAAATTTCTCATATTCTTGATGCCTGATGCAGCAGCATTTGAGACAGGATCTTTTGTACTTTTCTAATACATTATAGACAACATATATTTTGGTCCAATTTGCATAGAACAAGGCCTTATAGTGCCAATTAAGTGTACATTACAAGCGTATTTATTAAAAACAATTTTTTTAAAGCAAACACTAAAACCCCATTCTTCTTCAACTCTTCCCCTCTCCCCCAAAACTGCACCAGTTTAGCATCAAGATGCAATACCATCATTTAGGGTTATTGGTATCAGGCTTCCATCTATCCTTCCAGTCCTTTCCCGGGACTCCTGTCTATAAATCCTGCTCTCCAACCAAACTGAATTCTTTACTTTTCTCCAAAATGGTCACTGTGTTCTTTCTCTTCATGCATCTGTTGATGTTGTGCCCTTTTCCCTCACCCAGATGGATCCTTTCCATTCTTCAGGATTCCATTCAAATCCCATCCTGTCCCTGGAAGTGAGGAGGACTTTTTTTCCAAAAAGTTGAACTCACAGTAACAGATACTAGGAGAGTGGTTACCCGGTTACCAGATGCTGGGGGAAAAGAGGAGCTATCGATCACAGGGTACAAACTTTTAGTTATAAGATGAATAAGTTCTGGAGACCTAATGTACAGCATGGTGACTATAGTTAATAATAATGTATTATATACTTGAAATTTGCTGAGAGAGTAGATCCCAAGTGTTGTCTACAAACACATACATACACACAAACACACACACACAAAATACACAATGGTAACTATGGGAGGTGATGGATATGTTAATTAGTTTGGTTGTGGTAATCATTTCACAACATATACATATATCAAAACATTACATTGTATATCTTAAATACATACAATTTTTATTGCTCAAAAATAAGTAAAATTTAAAAAAAAACCTTTTTCCCTTCTATTTTACATAGACAAGATCAAATATATTCACAGTGCAGTTGAGATTATTGTTTATGTCATTCACCAGGCCGTTAAATATACATAGTCTCATAGAAGGCAGCGAGGAGTAAGCCAAAAAGTCAAATAGCAGGACGTCAGGCCATTTTTGCCCTTCTCAAAGCCCGGAAGCCATCAGTAGCAAACCTCTCTCATACGCTTCCCTGAGCCAGGATACCTTGCAGACTTCTCAAGACAGGGATCCACTAACAATCAGAGTGGGTGCAGGGTATGCAGGGGTAAAATCAGAGTCTGGAAACTTCGGTCCTGCTTCTGACTGCATCCCTTAATAGCTGTGTGTACGGAAGACTCTATTTGAAATGAGATAATGAAAATGATTTGTGAACTTAGATATTATAAATATGCTATATAATACTGTCTTAGAATATGACTTCAACCTTCTACTGAGATAGAGCCAGTGGTATTCTGATTTAACAACCAGCCTTCCAGGAAAAAAAAGTTCTGATTCATAACATTTACAAATTTCTTTGGTGCAAATGCTCCCACCTGGCACATTTCAAACTTCGAATGGGACATCACTAAGCACAGACTTGGGAAAAGATACACAGTAACACACCGTTATACAATATTATCATCATACAGATACAGTAGATGTAAATAACCTCAAAAGCATGGATAATAGTATAAGGTAGTAAAATAATTAGAAAGTGATGAATTTTGAGTATTTACTACTTTTCGTTTTAAATATTTACAATTTAATTTAATATTTATTATTTAATAGTGGCTGTCTTTAACAACTGGTCCGCAAAACTCCTGAGACTTTAACAATTGGCTTTCACGAGCAGGAGCTAGTCAGCTGTAGCACACAACTGGTAGCATCCATATTTTCTTCTCCATATATTAGTGCAAGAGCTGTGTTTGACTGAGTAGTATATTCCAGTGTTTGCACATAATAAAACTTAATTATTGTTTTATTTATGAACTGTGGTGTACTTAAAAAGAAAAGACTGGTTGCTTGAGATATTTGAAATATACATTGATTCAAAAAACCATTTATTGACTGCACACAATTTGCCAGATACTCTGTTAAGCTAGGATAGGAAGAAAAACATCATATGGGTTAATGCTAATCATCACATCTTCTGAGGTAAGTGATCAAAAAAATATGATCAATTCTTTGTGAGTTCCTTGCAGGGCCTCTGCCCACGCTTGTAACTCATCAGAGGAAGGGCAGGATTTGGGAGGCAGGAACTGCTCTCATCCCCATTACACGAGTGAGGAAACTGAGGTTCCAAGACAGTTATCTTGCCTAAGGTCATTTCGTGAGCAAGGATTAGAGCTAGCAAAGCTCTTATTTTTTTTTCCAACTCCCTATTTTCCTCCTCTTCTATCACATAACCCATGAATGTCCTGGTACAATTTCCTAAGTATGGCAGGCTGGAGAATCTTTTTGAAACAAGCGAGAAGAGGTAGCTGGTATATTATTTTTAGTCTCTTTTTCAAATAAAAATTGCCTTAACAGTTTTTATTTGTCTGCCTCCTAGTTTAAATATAACAAAAGGATGAAAGTGATGCCTTGAAGTTTGAGGGCAAGTAACCACAGGATTTGAAATTCTCTTGAAGAGATGGGTTACAACCTGCTGTTGGGCATGTGAACTGTGAACCAAATGAGAAGTCAACTCTAACAAATTTTCTTCATCTTTTTCTCTGTCTACTTTTTTTTCTTTTACTTTTTTGTAAACATTTATATTACTGAAGTAAACTATGATTATTATTTACTTCTTGATGCAGGAATCATACTGCCACACATATAGCACAAAGTATAAGAAAAATATTTCCTCTGAGATTTCAGACTGTAGTTGAAAAATACGATTACAGACCCATTATTATAGAGGCAGGGCAGATGCTTTTAAGAGTTTTGACTCCAGAAAGCCAGATTCATTTTTCAAGACCCTGCTAAATAGGAAACATGAGACATTTAAGAACAAAAGAGAGGGAAAAGAAAGTAATATCTTTTTAACAGTCTATCATTTGGAAATATATGCCTGATGGAACCATATCTACCACAAAACAAACTCTATTGAAATAAAACAGAGGGGAAAGAAAGTAAAGAAAGCAATAAAGCCCAAATCACACCATGCCAGCCCAGATTTGCATTCTGATAATACTAGGGAATTTCCAACTTCTTGAAGGATATATTCCCAAAGAATCACTGAGAAAAGAAAAATAATGTGACAAGGAAATTTTCGGAAAAAATAGGAGAACAGAAACCACAGCCAACATGCTAGTTGTGGTACGATTCTCTGACCAAAGTTTTTTACGAGAAGGATCCTAGAAACCCACACTAATGAGAAGGTTCACCCTTCACCAGATTTTTGTGCACTGTGGCTATTTTCACAGTAGGCCAATGCCCGGGTGTCAAGAGAAATGCACCGTGACCAAGAAGGTGACTATGGGGTGAAAAGGATCTCAACCCACCCACACCAGGATCCTGCTGAAGTTCTTCTGCTTTCTGGGCAAGGCATTCTGCTCCAAGCCACAAGGGAACCTGTGTAAGCCACAGCCAGAGCGGGCATCAGGCCTGCATTCAAGGGAGCAGCTCTGGCTACTTTTGTCCACTCTGTATTCTAAGGAGCATGAGGCTTTGTGTCATGGACCCAAGAAAAGGAAAAGTAGGGATGATTAAAAACACAAAGCGGTTTTACGTTTCAAATAGAATTCAGTGACAGAAAAAAATCAATCATCTTTGGATATGTCTAATTAAAAATAAAATCACTTCCCATTCTCAACACAGCCTTGCCTTCCATGGGGCAAAAATGGTCTCTTAATTTTTTTTTCCAGAACAAATAGAGCCTCTGTGAATTCTGTAGACATTCTATGCATTGAAAAGGATGAACCCAATAATTTTCTGTGATTTTTCTTTCTGAAGATGTTATGGTTGTTTAGATCAGTCTAGTTAACAATAATAATAAAATATAATAAAGTGTTGTGTGTGCAGATTGTTCTAGAATTTAATTCTCATTACACTCTACAAGACAGTAGAGAAAATATTACTATTATAATTTACAATAAGGAAACCAAGGCTTACAAAGATCAATTTCGTTGCCAAGTGTACTAAGTGGTGACCATGGTTAGGATCTCAGACCTGTGTCCAGGTCCAACTGCTCTGCCGTGCCACACTGCCTTTCTTAGACCAGTGACTAAACCTGTTGAAATGATACAAGAGGGTTCAAGCTTGGCCTATAGGCATTTTGGTGATGCATTTTGGGCACAGAATTAGGTAACTGGGTTGTCTATTTTTTCAAACATTATTAAAAAATGGAGCGGCATGAAGGTGTAGGCTGGAAGATGATTATAAAAACCTTTTTCTTACAAGGTCTAAATCACAAACAGTACATCTGGGAGATTATATAATTATCTCCTTACTATGATAAATAATTTACATACATAATGTACACAATCCTAATATGTAATAAATTTAACCTGGAAAAAAATTATACGCTAAGTATTGGGAATCATTTGCAAGTCCAACAAGAGAAGAATGGTTCAATTAGGGGGAGAAAAATGCATACGTAGTCACTACTAAAAGCATATATCCAAATAATTTTCATGCCAGTTAAGTTCCAAAACTATAAAAATAATAATAAAAAACTGTACATACAGTAAGATCCTAATTTTGATTTAAAAATACAGCAGAGCTCTGTATATATGTGTGTGTGTATATGCATGTGTGTGTGTGTATGTGAAAATATAAATTGAAGGAAATAAGATTGAATCCACCACACGTTAATAGCATGGATTTCTTCTCTATGATGGGACATGGTTGAATAATTTTGGGAATTACTCTGGCATTGTGGTTACACTATGGAGTGAGCAGCTGGATTTGCTTTCCAAGTCCATCACTTATTGTGTGCCCTAGGCACTCACTGCCTTTGTTGTTTCACATGTAAAATGGGAATAATATTAGTATCTACCTCCTGGGTTGCTGCCAAAATTAAAAGACATAATAGAAATACACAACAAACAGCAGAGTCAACACACACAGTAATCCCTCAAATATGGCAGCTGCTAATTCCATTTTCTTCTTTTATACTTTTCTGAATTGTTCAAATTTTCTAAAAGAATTTGTTTATGTTTCCTAATCAGAAAATTAAAATGAAAATACAAAGTTTTTATAAAAAAGTATTGGAACTAACTGAACTAAATTGGTAACCAGCGACTTGGTGGGGGGAGGGGATAAGGTGAACTATTGCTGGTTCACCACATTTTACTCTATTTTAATTGTAGCAACAATTTGCTAAGATAAGGTATTCTTTCCCCCTGGTCTAGATCCTGGGCCAGCTTCTCAGTGGTAGTAAGCGTCAAAAAATAGAATTCCAACCCAGTTTTCCTACCTCGCCCTCCTGAAAGGGGTGTTCCCCAGCCTCAGTGTCCCCACCTTCCAAGGTAGTTGAGAGAGAAAAATAAACATCAGAAACGGGTGCAAAGAGGCACAACAGGACTTCAGAAAACAGGCCAGAGCGTCCTGGGGTAGTCAGAACAGGGAGGAGGTGGGAATTGCATTAGGCCCTGAGGGATCAATATTAATAATACAGGTTAAAGGGATATGCCTGTAAAGGTATTTGACTAAAAAGGCAATAAAGTGGCAGCATTTCCTGCCCTTCAAGTCTCGAAGGGTTATTTTTTTTAATGAGTGGAAAAAAATTTTTTAAATGTTTCTACAATTTTACCACTATGCTTTCTTTCTTGTGTTGCCACACTTCCAGTGACTTTTATTATGGCATTAAAATATTTCCCAGGCGTTATCACCATTTCTACCCAGTGACAGAATTTTAAAGGGGGTTGGTAGTTGAGTAAATATACAAATAAAGGACTTAAGGAACATAGGAAAATGCAGCTCCAGGACCCCCCAGCCCCACAAATGTGTACAGCATCTCACGTATACAAAGGCTGGTGCAGAAATCCCAATAGGATTCTCTTCTCAAAGTAAATAATCTCCAGTCCCATCACTGCATAAAGTCCCCCACTGGAGTGCGTGGTTCAGAGTGACTGTCATCACACTCAGCTCTCTGCAGCCGAGAGATCGGTTTTTTTTCGTTTTTTTTTTGTCAGGAGATCAGCCCTGTGCTAACATCTGCCAATCCTCCTCTTTTTTTTTGCTGAGGAAGACGGCCCTGGGCTAACATCCGTGCCCATCTTCCTCCACTTTATATGGGGCGCCGCCACAGCATGGCTTGCCAAGCAGTGCGTGGGTGTGCGCCCGGGATCCGAACCGGCGAACCCCGGGCCACCGCAGCAGAGCGCACGCACTTAACCGCTTGCACCACCGGGCCAGCCCCCGAGAGATTGTTTTAATTATATAAGGGAGTGCAGTTTAGGAGAAGCAAGGGAAATGCGGATGCCATTGGATGAAAAGAGTCGATTTTAACGGGCATCCGTTGATTTTGAGGTCTTGATTCCTCCCTCTCTGATCTTAGGAAGATGTGAACGTGCCAGAGACATATTTGAAGGAAAAGTGGTTTGAACTAACCTCTAGAGGGCCTCTCAAGTCCCTTTGATACTCAGATTTTGTAGTAATAACTACCATTTTCCAAGTACCTATTATGTGTTGGGTTTCCATTTATTTATTCAACAGATAATTATGAGGTATCTATTCTTTGCCAGGCTTGGGGGATATAATGGTGAACAGAAACAGACACTCCCTGCCCTTAGGTAACTCATAGTCTAGCAGGGAGATAGTCAATCAAATTAAATTAAATCTGAGAGAAGTGCCATCATGGACAACTGTAAGGTAGTTGAAGAACGCAGAGGGATTTGGCCTTCTCAGCAAGATCAGGGAGGGTTTCCACAATGAAGTGATGACTGAGCTAAGATCTGAGGAAAGGGCAGGCATGAAATAGATGACGTAGTATGAGGGAACATGGCAGAAATGAGTGTGGCAGGCTTCCAAGAAGGCCAGTTTGTCTGCAGCAGAAGGAGCAAGGATGAGGGTTGAAGCGGAAGGGGCTGCTGAGGAAGGAAGGAGCCAGATCACGCAGGATCTTTGACAATAACCCGTGATCACAAATTCTCACCCAGTTCTGTGTGTTAGACAACATCCTCATTTTGCAGAATAGGAAAATGAAGCTCAGACAGAGTGAGGAATGGGCCTAAGGTCACCCATCTAGAAGGTGCCCAGAGGTGGGATTGGAACAAGATCTATCCACTTCCAGAGCCCGGATTCTCAACTGATTCTCCCAATGATTCACAACCCTGTGTGGACACATTGTTCAGTAGATGCTCTCTCTGGATGACTCATTAAGGACAACGTTATTCTCTGGTTCTAGGTTCTAACTGGCTGCCCCACTGCAAACAGTGTCTCTCCCACCAGAGGAAGAACTCTGCTGTGCTCTCCCAGGTAAGAAGTATGACTACTTCACCAATCAAATTTGCATCCTTGTTTCAGATATTTACTTTTCAGTTTTCTAGTCAAAGTCATCAGTATTCAGAACTCCCTTGGATGACTATGAGGGCATTTTTCTTTTCAGGAAATAAAATAACTAGTTATATTTTTTCATTCACATAAGACTTTTTTTCTAGTTTATTAAGCAGGAACAGCAACATTGTTTTTTTGTTATGTACCAGGCATTCTGCTAGAGCATGTTACACATATTATGTCATGGCAACCTCAGTGAGCCACCCAATGAGGTGGAGATGTATTGTTATTCTCTTTTCACAAAAGAGGAAATTGAGGCTCGCTGAGTTTTAGTGACTTGCCTTAGGTCACACAGTTTATAAATGACAGAGGTGAGGTTTGAATCCAGGAGATGAGTCTGACTCCAAGGCCCAATTTTTAACTTAATGTTTCAAAAATTCAACTTCTAAAAGAGAATTAGTGTTTTAAGAGAATTAGTGAAATAAGAAAATCCCTAAAAATGCTGCATGCCAATATGTGCTGTAATTCAACAATAATTATATTGTTCAACAAGGAAGAACTTGTCATAAAAATATTCTCTGTGGCTTTGACACTCATTATGGATGCTTTAGGAAATCAGTGTGATTTCCTAAATTAAGATATCGAATTTAAGATGCAGGATGGTTCTTTTAACAGAAATGGCTCACTTCCCAAAGATGAAGGATACATATATTTTGAGGCAGTATGTGTGTGTGGTAGGGCGGGGTTGGTGGATAGAGAAAGAGTGAGAAAGAGTGAATGAACTATTCTATCATGGTAATCTTTCAAAAATTACATGTTTGCTTTCAAAGCTCATATGGTAAGCTGGGGCGAGGGGGACCACATTGTTAAGACACATCCATAGAACGAGATCTTGATGTCTCTGCAGGGCTGTATTTCTTCCTTTCTAAGAAGAAAGGTTTTCCTTCACAGTGCATTTACGTCAAAATTCTAAAACCTCTCACATGAGCCTATCATATCAACCTTGTCAAGTCTCACTTGTTAAAACGAGTGGGATTTGAAAACTTCTGAGTGTGCTATTACATTTTCCACTTCCATTCAGGGAATACGGCTGTGTGAAAATGAGGCCAAGAGTTGTGGGGCGTCGGGGGTAATTTGAAGGAAAGACAGCTCTAAATGAGTGAAACCCAACAGATTGATTCTTTCAGGTGGTGGAGGACAGTCGTCTCCATGAAGGATGGGGCCAGGAGTTGGGGAGGAAAATGTATTTTATTTTTTACATTTTTTTTTAACCTTTATTGCCCTAATAAAAGTACTTGTTACAGCAAATGTTAGAGTTTCAATAAAAGAAGCCAACATCTTTGCTTCCAAACTATATATATAAGTTAAAAGTGATCCATCCATTCTCATTGAAATAACAATAAAAACAGTTCTTGGTTTTCTTCTTTTTTTAGAACTCAGCAAGAGACAAAGAAGTATCAAGAAAAATTTGATACTTCCATTAAGGTTTCTCAACTTCCAGAAAATAAATTTTAATATTTGTGTCAGATTTGAGAAAGTACAAACCTAAACCTAGCCCTAATTATACTTTAACCTTAACACAAACTCTATATAATAGAGGGTGTTAGAAAAGAGAATGACCAGATGTTTTTTTAGGAGAGGCAGGAATTGTTTATTGATGGTCAAAAACTCACATGACTGTCAATTTCTATTTCTATAATTCTTGTTATTTTTCTTCCTATCACTACAAGTGAACGTTTTTCAGGTTTCCCAAGAATCTTAGATGTTTTTCAAAAAATTTCGTTTGGTGAAGATGTTTCTTAAACAAACAGCAAATTTCTTTTTCATTGATAGAAACCAAATGTTTTCCTCTAGTAGCCAGTAGAGGGAGCTGTTGGCATTTGATTTGGTGTTAAAACTCGACCTGGAAGTTCCCTTCTTAATTAATTCAATGTTTGAAATCAAACCACCCTTTAAATGTAATGATATTAATATGCAAGGATAGACGTGTAAACGTGGAGATTTTCCATTCCCATTAAACTTTCTACACAACCACAGATTTCTGGTTCTTCTGTGGGCCTCTTTTAGAGAGCTTATGTTATAGAAATGTTGGCTGCTATAAATCAAAGCTGCTCAGAATTGAGTTCATGCACCTAGGCAATGATTCACCATTTCTAAGACTGATTGCAAGTCAAGAAAGAAAGCAGCTTCTTCCTCCTGCTCTTAAAAAAAAAGACGAAAGACAGAAGGAAAGAAAAGGAAAGGAACGAAAGCAAAAAAAGATATTTGACCTAGAACAATACTTGGAGTTTTCAAAGAAAAATTATACATGCTAGGTTTATAATAAATTTGAGTATCTTTAATCCAGGGGGAAGAATTCTCCGTAGCTAAGATCCTGGGTATATTTGATGCTGTCCTTAAGACGAAATATGGTATATTGATTTTTTTTTTTGTATTCCCTCCACCCCAAATTTATTTCCATAGCTATGGGTTTTAAAGGACTTGTTCACAGCCTAGCATTTAAAAGACACTTTTCCTCTGTACTTGAATTTTAGTTAAAATGGGTTACTATGTACTGATTTCCAAACACCTCACCTAGTATTATCTTTACCTCAGCAGACACTAATACGCAATGTACATACCAACTGCAATTGTAGCAATCTGCAGATAACCCGGGAACTGATTACTCTGATAACACCACTTCTCAAAGGGTCCCAGAGAATCCAAATAATCATTCTGATTTATCTGAATTTTTTTCTCCTAAAATAAACACAAAAATAAACTATTAAATGTTTAAACCAATGATATTCAAGACATGAAATCTTACCAAACCTGAAATGGAAAATTGCTTGAAAAGCGCAAGAAGTAGACTTGTGTCTTAACAGGCACTAACAAGTAATCATTAAACACACCACCCAATCGATGCCAATAGATTTAGGGCGTCTTCATTAAGGTACACTGAAAGTATATTAGAGATATAGGGTTAATTGTGTTCCCGAGTGTGTCAAGATGTGCTGTTTTCTTGGGATAGTACAACACATTGCAATTGCAAACTAAATGCTAAACCAAAGTCATATTTCCCTTGTCCACAAAACATCCTCTTGGAAAGAAAAAAAAAGAAAGCTGTTTTTTTTGTTTTAATCTGAACGTGCACCATGTTCCGTGCTATTTCCAGGTAGTGTGTATTTCTCTCAATCACTTAATGCTCTTTCACGTGTCTGGCTTGGTCTATGTTTTGTGTTGATTTCTGGGCCTTCCAATCAACATGAATTTTGCTGCTCTTTCTGAGAGAAGTAGTTAGAGGGAAAAATGAACTTCTCGTGCAGGTAGGGTTGGAAGACACAACGTGACGGTGCTGCATTGTGCTTCTTGAGTGGTTTAGATAGCTGGAACAAAAAAAAAAAAAGCCACCACTATTAAACGTATGATTTTAGGTGAAATTGTGTTCCATGTGAAGCATTCATTTTAATAGAGACTTTATATATAAGCTCTCATTTGAATAATAATGTAAAATTAAATTTAAATTGTAAATAACGTCCAGATACTAGTTGTTTCCTGGCTCAAATTCTTTAGCACATATGGTGCTAGCATAAGCTTGTGCCTGTCTGCCTACTCTGGGTAATTTTGCATGCAAATAGTTTTAGTGCCTATGTTGAGGTGCTAAAACGTGTTTAGTACACTTGAAAATATTTGCATTGCAAAAGGAGAGCGAATCTCCTGAGGAAAATCAAATTGATATTTTGTATTAAGAGACTACTCTGGGCACTGTATGGCATTTTTCTATGGAGAATTCTGTTTACAGTGCAACTAGCATTTTTAATTGACCTTTGGAAAAGAAGGTCTGGCTACAGCTTTGCCAGGTTTACAAACCGTTGGACCATCTTCTGGCAGCATCCACAACATTAATCAGTAGGAGAGAGAAAGCGAAGGAAAGAATCTACTTGCCTTGGCTGGACTGTAGCTTTTCATGCCTCAATTTGGTGGATTGGTAGGATAAATATGTTATTATAATTAAAAGTTTCAGCTGGAATGTGCCTAACTAATTAGCTAACTAACTAACCAACTAACTCAGGAAAGGCTTTAGCACACTGAAGCAGCAGTGGATGCTGAGTGTGAGGCCGCACACACGCTCCCATTTGCCTCACGCCCATCTGCTGCATTTACGGGAACCAGTTCGTTAAGAGTCTGAACTGAGTCCAAATAAAATGCATTTCTGATGCAAGCCCGATGACTGGTGCCATTCTATGCTGCATTATGTCAAATTAGAGTCCGTTTGGAAAAGAGGTTACAGAGCTCTTACGTATATGTCGCATGCATAGAACATTGAGTGAATAAGAGGTCTGCTCAAATCCAACACCCAATTTCTATAAACAAATCAGCTTCTCTCGTGTTTTGGCCCCTATTCGCCAGGACCAATTAAAAAATTAGAACCCCTAATAAAGTAATAAATAAAATTCAAGAGTCGTGCTACTAAGGGGTTTGCGGAACTTTTCTTATAACCATCTTTTCAATGTTGATAGAGAATTTTATCTTATTATATTGACTAATTCAGGTGTAGGTGTCCTTACAAAATGAAAGTAAGTTCAGTGTCTGTAAGATAAACAGATGATCTGAGGTCTACAAGAGGAATTCAGATTGTGGGACTTCGCTGTTTTGACCCCCCTCCTTTGCGGAGAAGTGATGCCAGATGGAATTCTAATAACCCCCATTGTTGTAGAGTGGTTCTATCATTTCTAGCTGAAGCACCAGTGCAAGAGATTGCCTACTATAGATGCTTATATTGGCTGAAACTCTGGGGTTTGATCCAGATTTTCTCCCCATACTTTAGTCTTCCACACCTCATATTTTATTCTTTCATCCCCGCCAATTCCCACTGTGTGCAAGGTGCAGTATTTTGTGTCCATGAATAGCCAAAGACAGGTAGCAAGCAAGAGCCAAAAGGAACTCATTATGAATACAAACCAGTAAGGAGGGGTTGACTTAACTGTGTTCGTGAAACTCCTGTTTGCAATCTATTTCCTTTAAAACTTTAAAAAAAAAAAATAGCCTCTGTTGTCTGTGGGATCCTGACACATCAATCAATCCATTAAGTAAGTAAATAAGGCAATAACTCAACAATAAATCATTTTGCATTTCACGCATGCACAAACCTTTTGACGCATAAATTACAAGAAAGGTTTAGAGTCGGAGGCTACAGCCTCTGTTCCAATAATTTTGCATACTAGATAAAGAGCTGTTCTAAACTTGGGTGCATCGCTCATGCTGGTGTCCAAATCACGGGGCCTCTTTGCACCCCTTTGGTGGTGGTGTGTGTATGATGCATGGCATGGGAGTTGTTTATGTGTGTGTGTATGGTGTGTGTGTGGGGGCATGCTGTTAGGGGGAAGCCTGCCACACATTTCTGCCATCACAGACAGTGGGCAAACAGCTGTCTCCACAGCTGAGGCCACTGGAACTGCTTGCGCTGCTCCAGTAACTCGAGAGCACACGGCTGGTCCCTGGATGGCACAGAACACCGTGCCGGCAGCAAAGCACCCGAGCTTTCCCGGGGCTGAGCAGGCGGAGACTTTGCCACCAGACACAATAAGCATCTGAAATGGGGTCTCATGAATAATTCATCCTTGGTGTCCTATGAAACAAAGAAATGATATGTTTGCTGGTAGATAACTGTGTTGTGGCATTTGTAAATCTTTCCGAATTTGGAGTTGATCGTGTTTCGTGTTGGTAGAGAAATATGTGTTTTTTTCCCTAAAACAGAAAGTTGGGAGCTCAATGCAATAATCTTACAGTGAAGGTCTTCCATGGAATATTGGATGGGTTATACTAATTTGGCTCATGATTTAGGAATTTAAAAAAATCTCATTCAGTGAAGAGGGATGTTAAAATGGTTTTACTGCAATAAAATGCAGCAGGATACCAAGTTCTCAAGGAGATTATTTTTTTCTTGGTAGGCAACCTGCCCACTTTTGCTAATGCAAGTTTCATTACCGTGGACTGGAAAACAGTGGTGCCTCCAGCATCGCAGCACAGCATTGGGAAGAACAATTCTTCACTTTCACTAAAATATTAGTAAAATGATACTTTGGTGAATTGAGCCCTAAATTGTTTTAGTGACAGTTAAATACCCACTAATTTAACACTAGTTAAATTGGCAATAAAATGACCCCCAACCGAGTTAAGCCACCATCCTGTTTCTGCACAATAGTTCCAGACCTAATGCCAGTATCTATAAAGCCATTGGGTAGAGTCTATGCATTTGCATAACGAATATTTCTAGTGTTGTATAAAGCAGCTAGCTCCTCGAACTTATCATAATTAGTATTTATAATTAGTATCTGTGTATTCATTTCATTTATTCTTTAATATCTGTGTACTCATTTCCCCGAGAGAAAAAAGAAATCAGTTTAATAGTTCTTCATTATCTTTGAAACGACAACCTGGCAAAACAAATCATGGTGATGTTCTCTGTCATCTCTCCAATAATTATCTCAAATCTGTCTTCTATTATTCACTCATACTTTCTCCATAACAGGTTTTTTTTTGCAATATCTCCTATAGTTTCCCTGGCTTTCAGGTTGCCCAGGAATTATTGTGTATCCATAAACCTCACACAATCTGATGTGTTTGGCAGCGAAAGTCAGAAGGAAGGCACGTTGATTTTGCTGAAAGAAAAAAACAAGCAAAAACAAAATATGGATCTGCCAATTATATGCTGGAGTGAAAATACCATTCCTTTTTGCTCTCAGGTGAGGGAATTGGCAGTGGGGGTGTGAATTGGTAGGTGGTGGGACCTCCATAAAAAGAAGAGGAGTGAATGCTGTGTGAGGTATGTTTTGGTGTTGGATTTTTGTTATTGTTCTTTGTTTCCTAAGCTCCAATAATGTACCAGGTAGAAGACTTACAATATATAGAGAGGTAATGACTACTTTTCTTTACTTTGGCTGTGTAGGATTAAGATTGTAAATAAAATTACGGAGGTACCAAATTGCTTCGTACCTTTTGAAAAAATAATTAGATTTCCAGTGGAGATAATAAGTAAATAAGTGGTAAGAATGTCCTGGGGCCAGTGAGATAATCATTACAAATAGAGGTAACAGCCTTAAGATGAACAAAACACCAACAAAGCCTAAAAGGTCTGAGGCAGAGACTGATAGAAACTTCCCTAACTTTCCGTTCGCTGCCTGGGTCATCTTCACCACATCCTTGTGTACTTTTTTTAGTGTGAGACAGCAGAAATTGCTCACGACTCCTCTCCCTGAGCCTCGATGCTTCTTCAGGCTCAGTCAACTATTGAAGGAGCCTGGATTGTTATGACTTTCCAGAACATCGCCTCTTGGGCTTCCAACATTTTGTTTCCAGTATGTGAGAGAATCCTCTTTGAGAATAACAAGCAAATTCATGCCCCTTATTTTGTATATTATTCCATTTAAACATCCAAGAACTATAAGGAAATTTAAAAGGCATTTAAAATTGTGTGCTATGAGAATACAAATAGCAACCAAAGAAAGAAACATCAGGAAGTCAATCAACAACTTATACAATTTTATATTTAAGGTTAAAAAAAACCCAGGATCTTGGAGTCAGAGACTCTTGGATTTCAATCCTATCTCTGCTACATTTGTGTTATGGTAGACATTTAGCCTCCCTGAATACATTTCTTCATCTGTAAAATGGGGACAAAAATACATACCTCACAGAATATTTACAAAAATCAGAATTACTGATCTAGTGTATGTAAAGCATGTCAATAATGTGTAACCTTCTAAGCACATTAGAATGTGCTTTGACAAGCTACTGATGCCCTGTTCCCACATCTTTCCAATTAAATCAGAGTCTCCGGGGAATGGGCCTTGGCGTTATGGATTATAGTAGCTCTCCAGGTGATTCTAGTGTGCAGCCAAGGACTTGAACAACTGATGAAAAAGCCTGAAACTGAATGAACACTCAGTATTATCCAATTCTTGTTCACATGATATGAATATTAGCCTCATCAGGACATAGATTTTCATTACTGGAAGGAATCCTCAAGGCCAGTTAATCCATCTTCGTGCTTTGAAGGTAAAGAAGCTAAGACCAGGAGGATTAGTGAAGTGACCATGGTCCTATAGTTAATGGTGGAAATAAGACTGGGATCTTGGTATTCATTCTAGAATTCCGAAGTTGTCTTGCCTGGCATAGCTTTTAAGAGGATAAACGAGGTCTCAGATGAGGCTAAGCTTTATCTTTCCTTTACTTCTTATTTTCTCCAGTATTTTGCGGCAATGAGGATACAACTAACGTCAAAGGTAAAGGATAATGCCATCAACTATTGTCTTCAATGGCTTGACTAGTAGCATTCATTCATAGAAACTTTTCAGCAGAAAAACCAAATCCCAGCAGTGCTTCCACGTGGAGGGCATGTGCACATGGAGTTTGGCTTCTGATACTTGGTGTCACAAGGCTCCTCCGCCTCCCTGAGCCTTTCCTGTGTGATTGATATGGAAAATCTGAGCAATTTACCACAACACGGTTATGAGCCATCATACAGGTGCATTGAATTTTTAATTACTCTTAAAAACGTTTTTAATAATTAGTAGCAATAACCACTAATTGGCATGTAAGTCATTCTTGCACCAGCAGGCAAACTGTAGGTTTACTTCTGCACACCCACACCCAATCAACTGGAAATTGCTTCAATGCTTATCTTATAATTACAGCGCTTAATGCTGTTTGCATTGTTTGGAATCTTTTGTAATTAATTGATTTTTTTTTTTTTTACCTCTGAACCTGTATACGGAACAGTAAAGATTAGTTCTTTGCTCAGTAACATCTTATTTACATTGAGTTGTTTAGACACACATAAGGGGGAAAATAATGGGTTTTGTTTTTACCTGCCAAATGTATTTCCTCTGTTTATACGATAGATAGATCCCATGTAGAATTTGAAATGTCTCTAGCTACCTACTTGTTTTTCTGGTTCTCCTCAATGCTGTTGCACTATGACACAATGACATTTTTAGGCAGACTCTTCTCAGCCTTTATATACCTTCCACATTATTGATTTTGCAAATATTTCTGGTTAAAGGGCCATAATTTGAAAATATTTCTGTTAAAATAAAGACCAACATAGTTAAAGTTGCATAGTTTTTTTTCTGAGAGTCAATAACTGATATATGTTTGTGCTAGTAATTATGCCCTTGATCTAAAAGTGGCAGTCACAGTTAACTACTAAAGAAAATGTGAAATAAACTGAGATTATTGGTATGCTAAGCAAATTTTAGAAATAAGTGATGGATCTGCTAATATTTTCATAGTAGTAAGTGGCAAATAAAATTTTATGAGGAGAGAGACAAAAGATAAAAATTGGACTTTATAATTGTAGGCCTTTATGTATTGGTTATGAACTGATCCTAGATGAAGACATGGAGATGAATATTCTTTCTTTTATTTATTCCTTCACCCATTGAATAGTTGTTGGGAATATAATGTGCCAAGAAATGTGCTGGACAATGGGGATACAAAAAGAATAAAACATTGTGGTCTTGGGAGTCAGAAAAAAACTCAGTCTGAAAATCTTGATTCTGTAACCAAGTAACTGCGAGATTTTCAGAAAATTATTTGATCTCTTGAAATCTCATTTTTGTCATCTGGAAAGTGGGGAGAGTGATACCTCCCTTGAAGGGTCATTGTGAAGATTTAATGAAATACTGTATGTGAAGCTCTTTGTGCTTTCCTTTTATGGAGTATTTACTCAACGCACGTAGGCTATAATTTTAATTAGACCAAAGAACTCATAGTTCAGTGAGCGAAAGAGATATATCTATCACTTATAGGGTTCTTTGATTGCAGGCAACAGAAATGAATTCTGGCTGTCTAAGCGGGAGAGAAATTTATTGGAACGCTGCTGGGACACTCACAGGATCAACTGGAAGGCTGGAGAATCAGGCTCGAAAATAGGGAAAGAACAAGCATACCTGAAGGTTTAAGTACCGAGGAACTTCTCCACAGTCTTGGAGGGCACTGCTAGTGAACAAACACATTTCAACTTTTTTCCTTGTTCTTTTATCTTTGTTCTCAAGATTCAAAGTCTTAAGAGAAGGAAAGAGAGAGAGGAAGAAGGAGGAGGGAGGGAGAGGGAGAGAGAATGGAGCTAATAGAGCTTGAATTTAGTCATGTGCCTCTCCCTTAGAAGAAGAGGATGGGGCACCTCTGTTTATAGGGGCGCTAAGACCACATACAGCAGGGGAGAATTAATGCCTCAGTGGAACCCTGGATGCTCCAGAAAAAGAAAACGTGTGATTAGTAATCCAAAATCAACACAAAATAGGTAACACAGAATCTGATTATGGTGTTGTAAGTAGAGTTGGCTTCCTGGACGTGGGATCTGTGCAATCACAAAGGGCCCCATGCTTAGCAGCCCCCACACTTGGTTTAATGCTCTCTGCCACCATTTTTAAATTCTTAATAATTTATAAACAAGGAACCCCACATCTTCATTTTGCACTGGGCCGTGCAAATTTTGTAGCAGGTCCTGGTCATAGTTCTATGGTAGGGATCTATATACAGCTTTACAGAAGCACAGAGAAGGGACAACATACAGGTAAGGATTCATGGAAAGGCCAGGGAGGCGTTCAAGGGATGAGAATGAAAGTATCAGTCAGAATTTGCCGAGTGGAGAGAGAGGGCAGGGTATTCAGGTAATGAAAACCTAGAAGCAAAAGCCATCAAATTTTCTTTTGGTCAAGGATGTTAAAAACGGTTCTGGCATAATTTTTACTAAAAGTAATCCTCTTTAAGAATGGTAAAGCAAAGAAATTAGGGTTACAGATTGGAGAAAACACCTCCCTTGTACTCTCTCTGCATGGCAGAGCCAAGCAACAGAGGAGATGTGTGTGAGCCATGGGAAGACTCCCAAATAACCAGAGTGCCTCCAGGCCACTAGGAACTTGTGGCTTAACTGTCGTCTAGGTCTTCCTTCCAACTAGCCTCCTCCTGAGGTCACGGGAAGCAAGCGCTGACCCCAGCGTAGGCCCCTATCTTCTTGGCACCAAGTTCATAGGTTAATGGCCAGACTTTTGAGTAGGCTGGGGAAGAGAATAAGCAGAGCACTTTAGCTTTGCTTTCCAAGTGTTATTTCAGAATTGATGCAACTTCGCTTTTCAGTATTTCCTAATACCAAGAATTTTTCCATTCTTTTATCAAATATTTTTTATAGAATTTCAGGCTTCTAGCCCAACACTTTTCCAAGTCATGAATTTCTTGAACATGCCCAACAAGTGTTCCTTCAGCCTTTGCTGGAATACCTCCAGCCCATTCCAGTTTTGGATAGATTTAATTGTCAAAAAGTTCTTCCTTCTACTGAGCTGAAATTGGCCTCTCTGTAACATTCACCAAGAGGTGTTTTGGAGTCACTCTGACTAAGCCTGACTTCTCTTCCCCGTGTAAACACAAAATATCTAATTACAGTGAAAATTTTCTTTGCTATTGGGGCCCCTTCCAGTGGGAAAATATCTATAAGTTTCCTTTAAAGAAGGTCCTTTTAGCACCTTAAGAACTATATATCATAGGGTGGAGCCTGAGAGGATTCTTATGTTAAGAGGAGCCTGAGTAGGATTATGTTGTATTTCTGGGATAGTGCGGGCATGAAAGTTTCTCCTGCAGATTCGTTTTGCCTTCTGAACTTCATACTCTCCGTGGGAAACAACTTTCTCCATTCCCTCCATCATTTGTAATGCACCAGGCTCATATCCAGCTGAATCCATTGCATGAGAGACAGAGTCGGTCACAAACACACTTGTGCCAGGAAGGACAGCACAGACATCTGCCATCTGTGTCTCAGCTTTCTCCAGTTCTGTTCTTGGGTTGCTTGTCTAGGGACACACCCGTACACACTATTTCCCACTCCCCTGGCAATAGGAAGAATTGGCACATTGCACAACACTAGGTTTTCGAGGGAGGGCTTATTTTACAAGATTTTCCGTGAGTTTTTAGAAACTTTTTTTTCAATATGCTGGAGTAGCGTGCATTCAGATGGGTGCGCTGAAATGAATCTACTCAGTAATAACAAGATCATCTTCACGATGACATTTTGTTTTGTTTCGTAGGGAAATCAAGTCAATGCCTATAGGCTCTTTTCATAATCATAAACATTCATTGATTAAAAGGGAATTAGAATTGTACATACTTGGGTATTTGCCAGAGAGTCATATTGACCGAGAGCCTCTTCCACAACCAACAACTTAGTCCTGAAGATCATGTCTCCTTCTCTTTAGCTGCTTGGGAAGATGCTGCCTCCTAATGCTGAAAAGGAAACCATCACGTTATGGTCCTTAGCGCTTAAATATCAGTTTCAGGAATACAATACAATTTTCTTCCCTTGGTCTTCTCTTTCTTACTCCCTATACCCTAATTTCCCTTGTATGCTTTTTTCTACTTGATTATTTGATCTCTGACCAAGGTAGAACTGTACAATCTAATCATGAAGAGCTCGACTGGAATTGAGATGATATGAGCAACAGATACAGAAAATCAGAGAATGTGAGGTAGAAATAATTACAAAAATAGCAGCTAGGCTATTCTAAAGTGCCTACCATGAGCTGTGCCTTCTGATGGAACAATACATACATTTCCTTTCATCCTTGCAATGCTATAAGGCAGGAATTATTATTCACATTTTAAAGATAAGGAAACTGAGGTTCAAACTTTTAAGTAACTCTCCCCAAGTCAGGCTGCTCTTAAGTGGTGCAGCTAGGGTTCAAAGCCATTTGACCTAACTTTCAAAGTTCACGTTGCAAGTAAAGAACTGAATAGAAAAATCCTACTCTTGAAACACCTGGCAAAAAGCCATCTAGACTTGCCTGCGTGACTCCTGAATATACTATCTTACCATGTCACGAGATGCAGTGTGCATGTATACCTCACGTTATTTCCAGTGAAATCTAAAATTCCTTTTGCTAAGTATTGAGCTTCTAAGATATTATAATAGTCAAGATTTTGGTAACAAGTGTCTTGCTTTAAGCCATTCCAGATTGGAAGACAAGGACATTTAAATGTAGAGCTATAATTGATAGCAACAGGGAGCCATAATTTTTGTTAATTCTGCTTAATGCTGATGGTATTGTCATTTGTTTTCTTGCAGCAAAAATTAAAACGACATTAAAAATATATATATTAGGGGCCGGCCCAGTGGTGTAGTGGTTAAGTTTGCATGTTCCTCTTCAGTGGCCCAGGGTTTGCCGGTTCGGATCCTGGGCGCAGATCTACTCACCGCTGATCAAGCCATGCTGAGGCGGCGTCCCACATAGAAGAGCTACAACTCTACAACTATGATACACCACTATGTACTTGGGCTTTGGGGAGAAAAAAGAAAAAGAGGAAGATTGGCAACAGATGTTAGTGCAGGGCCAATCTTCCTCAACAAAAAAAATGTATACATATATAAAAATATATTTTTAGCCATACACATTCATATTTCTTTGCTTTTCTTATAGAAGACTCTAGGAAGCTGTATATAGGCACAGACAATCCAGCTTCAACTCCATTTACTATGTCAAAATTCATCCATAGTGTCAAATCACACTGGGCTTCCCTTTCGTTTTTGTCAAATGGAGATATGTTCTTGTCTGCCTTGCTAATAAAATAAAATGTTGGTCCTCCAAGGCTAGCGATGCAGAGAGAATCAAAGCCTAGGCAGGTGGCTAGACCAGGCAGCTACGACTCGGGTCCAGCAGGTCTGTCCATTTCATGAAGGAGTCACTTGCTCCTTGGCCAACTTCGAAGGGGCTAGACTTGGTTTTATTAATTAAACTAGCAGGTTCTAACCCATGTGGTGACAGTGGTAGAGTAATAAAAACATCCCTAATACAACTTGAACAGGAACTCTGAGACCAATACCAGCCAGAGTTCTCCCACTATTACCAAATTTAGTACATCTGGGCTTGGTGTCCTGAGAGAAGCTAGTGGGTTTTCTTACATAGCTTGCTAATACGTAAATATTGGAGAGTAAATTTCCTTAGAAACGATCTGAAGTAGAAATTATGGGCAAGGGAAGGAAGCGCTTAACTCATACGTTTCAAAAATTCAGGTTTTCTTCACTTCTCAAAGTCACTAGAAGTTCAAATCAGAACAAGATGTGAAATCACAATTTAAATAGTAAAGCATTATTATTTTTAAAATTAGTGAGTGGCAAATAGATGTATCTTATAGTCTGATTTAGTAGTCATATCCTAATATTGGGTTGGGAAGCTTTTTTGACTTTGCTTTTAAATTTTTCATTTTCTGTTTATTGCTAGAGTGGGATCGTGGCGTGGCTGCTGGGGGCCTGGGGTCTCTAGTCAGAGGAGCCTCAGATTCCAGCCTCAGCTGTGCCACTTCCTCATGTTGTGACCTTCACCTCTGTGTCCTGTTTTCTACCTAAGAAGTGGGATAAAAATGCCCTCATAGAGTTTAGCAAGGAATACGTTAGTTAATATACGGAAAGCACTTTGAAAGTAGCTTGGCTCAGAGTAAGTGCTCAGGACCTGTTAGATGTTATTATCATTAAGCAGATACAATATTAAATATTTTCAACACTCATCAATAGAAACCATTGGTGCTGATGTCTACGGAAACTTGACAGTGGCCGGGTATTTTATTTTCCACACAGACTTCAGCTGAGAAACATTTTGTTCTGAACAATGTCATCGACAGTGGTGAGGGGACAGGAGAGACTCTGCTGAAACAGAAGATGCAACTTCAGCTCCCAAGAGAAAACTCTGTGCATCTCTACTTGTTGGGTTTTTTTCTTTTTCTAACATTAACAATTTTATGGAAAGGATTAAAATACTCGAGAAGCCAAGAAGCCTGATTTTCCACAGAGGAAGACGTATATCCTTGAAGACAAGTTTGTGGTCTGTTGCGTACTAGGTTTGGCACTGTAGACTTCTACATAACAATTCTCTGGAGAGAGCCAGCAGCTGAGATTAAGGACTCTAAATGCAACCTTAGACCCTAGTGACCCTCAGCTGTCCATGGTGGCCCCAATATTCTATGCTGTGGCACGTGGTCTGGACATAGGACACAGTGGCATTACATGCAGGAGGTAAAATTCTCTCGGGCACAATGTGTTGGGACAGCCGTGATGCTTCTCAAATCCCCTGCCCTAGACTTGAGTCCCTCTGTGTCACTTTTTTGTTTGTAGCATCATTAGACATCCTTGGTGAACTTTTGAATTATTTTAAAAGGTTTATGTTCTAACACATAACCAGACTCATAAATTATCAGCCAACTTTCCCTAGTTTAACAGTTGAAGAAAATAGAATACCAGGGCAGGCTAAATGAAGATCACAAAGCCAGTATGAGACCCAGGACTTCTAATTCTTGGTTCAACTGGTAAGCAGAGAGATTTAATAGTAGCATACTGGATTCATTAAATAGTAATGATAATAATAATAATAATGATAGCAAATGCTTTTTCAGTACTTATTATGTGCCAAGCACTGTTTTAAGCACTTTATGTTTATGAACTCCTATTGTCCTTATAACAAGACTATGACAAAGGTATTATTATCATCTCCATTTTACAGATGGATAAACTGAAGCATGGTGAGGTTAATTAACTTACTCAAGGTCACATCGATTAAGTGGCAGAGGTGGGATTTGATTCCATGTAATCCAGCTACCGAGTCCATGCTTTTAAGCACACAGTTATACTATATTTTCATTAATTAACTGTTTCGGCCCATGTATAGTTTGACTCATTCTTATTAATCTGCTTTACTTTAAAAAATGCCTAAATCTTTAGCTTATATATTAGAAACAAAGAATTCATCAAAAGCCGTGCATGCCCATTTTGTACCTTTCATATAAGTTCATCTGTGTACACAGAAAACTCTTTTTTTAAGATTGATATATAAATATATATATATATATATATAAAGATCTCCCACATGCAGGGCATTTATCCAGGATGGCAGTGAGTGCTATTCAGATCATTAACATATTCTGGCCAATTAAGTTAACGAAACTGTCATGCATAGACTATCCACTTCTAAAAAAATTAAAAATTAAAATAAACTTGACACTAAAATTGTACTCATCATAATTCAATTTCATTTAAATTCTGATTTGGAGGGCACGGCAAGTTTTGTAGCATCTCCAGTCTTCCCTATTAACATCATTTTACATTCCAAAGGAGGAGAGATATACAAGGGGTTGGCAATTAAGCTGTCTTTAAATGGTATTTCAGGAACTTTTCTAGAAGTTATTTCATATGAATATATCCTTGAGGTCCAACTATTTTTGTCATTTTCTAACATCAAAATGCAAAAAGTGAAAGCAAATTTGAGTTATTTAAGACTAGTGGTCTGGTGTACTCCCTGAAATGAGAATTTACCTCCATCATTAACCTATGCATATACCACAATGGGATTTACAAAACGAGGAATGGGGTAGGGGATATTCTGTCAGTAATGAAAACATCAAACTCAGTCAATGATAGGATTTTTACAGGAGAAGTGGACATTCTGAATAGTAATCAATGCTCTCTAATCTACAAATTAGGAAGACAATATCTGTGCTACATACCTGAATACACAATATTTTTATGTGGAAATTTTGTTTTCCTTCCCCAAAGAGCATCCAGAAGATATTACGTCTTTATGATTGTTATTATAATTTTACTATGATTTTACTCACATGTTCACATACTAAACTCTCTCATTCAGCTCACTCTAAAAACGTCTGTGCAAAGAACCCATCCAAAGGGTTACATCTCAAAATAAGGTGCACACTCTAATAATTTTGCTGTAGAGGGTTTTTTTTTTTTAATGAAATACTAAACATGGCCAAAAATAATTATTTTCTTTGCAGAAGTAGTAATGCTAAAAACTGGCTGCATTATTGCAGATATCTGGCTCTTTATTCTTTACTTGGAATTTACCCTATAGCAAAGTAAAAAAGAACAATAGTGAACCCACACACACACAAACACACACACATTCAAAGAGAAAACCTCCATTGAGGACTTAGCCATCCATGCCCCGAAGAGATGTAATCTGTGCGTAACAATGCTTAAATCAGCACGACATTTACAACACATATTAAGTGGTTTGTTATTTATTTCAAGACTTTAATTGGCACAATATATTAACAGCATTGTTGCAACAGTTCCACTTAAGGGTTTTTTTTTTTTCCTAAAAAGAGAAAAAGGGAGACAGAAAGGGGAGGAGGGAGAGAAACAATCAACTAGAATTACGCTATAACCCCGGTTTTGTTATTCTTTTTAGCCTGAATGAACTGTTAAAGTTGAAGAAAAAGAAAAAGGAAACTAGCTTCAGAAACCATATTTTAGACTCAATTCAATTTTATTAAACCCAGACCGGTGTTTTTTCTTCCATTCTAATATCACCTATTATGAGAATTTTTTTTCCCAGGGACAAAAACAACACCAACTTTCCCTCCCTAAGAGCTTCTTATTGTTCCTTTTCGTTGCTATTTGGAGAAAAAGCTCATTAAAATATTATGAAGCACAAAGCGTAATTATGCGCCGGCGTTCGCCAATGAGGAACATCTGTAGCGCAGTGTATGTATATTTATATCACAGTAAACTTGAGCGCAGACTCTCTCATTCACCCATTCCTTACTTTGCCTCTGTTCTGCAATTCTTTGTCCTAACTACAGAGCCCGCAAACGTGTGAAGCGCGCAGGCTACAGTGCGCGCATTGTCAGCCTCTCGGGGCTCCCAGCGCCAAATGTTATTATTCCGTCATTAGCCTGTAGCTCACGCCAGGGTAAACTCTGCTCTGCTAAATGCCTCCAAACCCTTTTCGCTCTTTTTATTCTCCCAGTTATTTTTAAAATGTATCTTTTTCCTCGTTCGCTCTCTGGCACAGAGGGATCTGCAAAGTGCATCCGACACACACCCCGTTCCCAAATCCGTGCTACTCTCCCTTCTTTACCTTATTCCACTTGCTTTAAAACCAAAGAACATTGGGCATAATAAAAACATTGAGAGCTTGCCTATACCACAAATATTTGTGGAAAGCACATGGTGCCATTTTGCCAGACTACTCTTATTTGTTAAACTGAGTTAAGTGTAACGCAATTCCAAAAACTGCCTTTAGAATGAAAGAAAAGGCTTGTAAAGCCAGGGAGATAATTACCGCAATCTGGGTTACAGAAAATGCAAAACAAAGGAGCACAATCCCATTTTGTGTGTTGTGTGTGCGTCTTTTTGTTTTGTTTTGTTTTGTTTTTTTCCTCTGTGTTAATGTACCCAAACATGTAAATATTCCATGGCGTGTGCTGTATGGGGATAAAAATCAACTGGAATCCTGCACAGACAGGACACAACACGTACTCTGTAGTGGTCAGTGGCATGATCGTGGTGGGAATATCTTTTCAGAAGGGAGGGCTTTCTTTCTGTCTTTTTCTCCCTCCATCTAGCAAACACCCACCCAGTTATCACCAGTTGCCAAGACTCTGAGACCCACCTAGCCGTCATTTGAAGCTGTCAATCTATTTTTGCACATATAAATAAAAGTTGATTTGAAGAGAATTTATGTTCTAAAATCTTTCATATGAATCCACAAAAAAACTAAAGAATCCTCCACTCCCTCTTCCCCCATGTTATTTTTATGGAGATTATTATGCTATCAGTCTTCTCATTGTTGGGAATGTTCTCCTTTGGGATGGTTTTGTAGACTGGACCATTCTCAATTTTCCTTTCTTTGTCTGCCAATTGTTTCTAGATCTAAACCACTTTCCGAGACAATTATTTCCATACGTATGTGTATGTAAATATTAATAATCATCGCATGTGTGTTATCTTTATGTGTGCGTAAATAAACACCATCCCCACACGTATTTCCTATTTTTAAAGAGCTAGTTCTTACCCCATAAAAAGATTCGTGTTCCCCAAAGCAGGTTGTTAATGTACTTTAATAAAGAGAAAGAGCAAACCTTCTACATTTCCCTGTTTTATGTTTAGAAGAAGTGAACCTTGCAGGTCTGAGCTCAGCTTTTTGGTATGTTTTAGCCCAGTCCAGATTACGGGCTGTAGGTTTTGAAACTCACATCACCCAGTTTTCTCAAAAATCGTCACCGCAGTTCCCTCTTTAAATTTCGTCTGGACTGTTTCTAACCATCCCAGCTGACCCCATCATTTGCTTGTCTTATTACTAACATGCTTTTCCCCACATGCACAACAGGATGATGTTTTTCAGAGGAAAAGGCAAAAAATATGTTAGGGGTTTCTTTCCCTCCAGATGTAGACATTTTGTCGCCGGAATAGCAACAAGAAGACATAGAAAATGAACCTGAGCTCGGAAGAGACAAAATACAGGACGTCACTAAGGTGCATGTAAGGATAAACCCATGAAGCTCTCGAAGCAGGATTTGGCAACAGAACTGTCCCATTGAGCCAAAAAGCCAGCCAGGGCATAGAAGCTTGTTATTACGGCTTGCTCTGTGAGTAAGACCCGCAGGGAGGGTGTGAAGGCTGCCTAGTGTGAAGCCTGTTTGGAATAGTGGGGGAGTGTGAAATGAGATGGGTCTTGAAGGATTCTGAGTCTAATCAGGCTGTGGCTGTTCCAAGCCTTCATAAAATCTAAAAAATAAGGAAAAATAACAATTTTTTAAAAATCCCCCAAATAGGATCATAGATTCCATTTTGAATTCTATGATATTAAAGCCAGGTAGTTCCAGATATGAAAAATTTTAAACTACCTGTTAGAAACTGGGTGAGAAGCAATGTATTTGAATGAAAGTAGCAGCAAATGCTCCTGATTAGAAATTAGCACCAGGCCAGTCATGGAGAGAGCTAAGATGAACCACTTTGACAGGTTTGGTTACAAAAGCCTAAAATGCTAATTCCTACTGTCTGAATTATGTGAAGCATTAGTGGGCTCTTTTCCTCTCTTTCTTTTTTGTTTCTAAACATTGTTGAATTGTTTTTTCTTTCACTTAATATCAGAGTGGATCATGTGAATTTAGACTATTTGATAATTTTTGACTTACAAAAATGTAATTTTACGTAGTTCAGCCTAATAATTCCTTCCCTGAAGATAATGTGTCTATTTTCTTCTGATGGACTCATCTTAGAGTCCAGTATTATTTTTGTGTTGTTTTGCTTACTCTCCTCTGCTTTCAAATTTAGTCATCCTTCATATTTTAATGCCTGTTGAAATTTTGGAGAAGTGAATATTTGGTTAGATGAAAAGAAACAATTTTAAACCTGTGTTTAACATGGGGTCTAAATGAGCGAGTTTTTCCTTCAATTCTATTCTAAGGCCTTCTGTGTGAAGTTGTTTTCCAGATCATTTGTACACTGAAAATATTAAGAGCAGGATGTCATGTCTGATGCCCTCAAGGCCTTTACTTCACTTCAAGTCTTAAAAAGGGAAACTTGATTTTAAAAATAATCCATGTGAAAGAAATAGAGTTAGAGAGACAAATATGTTCATAAGCTCTATTACAGACTTAAAGTGATCCTTCCATAAACTCAGTTGTCCCAAGGGTGGGGAAGAGAGTTTCCATGAAAAATATTGTCCATATGCTTCCTAATGTGTAGGAAAGGGACAGAATGGTCCTTTCCCCTGCTGTTTATAGGAAGAGTCATGCATTCTGGAAAACGAAGCAGACTAGTACATGCTGAAAACTGAGTGGAAAGGAAGCATTTCTTTGATTCCTGCAAAGGCTCCCTCATTGTTATGGATGCCGGACTGAATAAAAGGGTAAAGACCATCTGAATGAGAGTCTGGAGTAACCAGTGCTATGAAAATTTATTCTATTGAGAGATTTTAAGCGTCGTCTTCAGCTTTTAGGGGAAGACATGAAAGGTGAAACTGAAAGCCAGATATGTTTTATCCCCTCTGTTCCAATTGGCCGATAGAGAAAATGCAGCCCAACACACTTCATCTGTTTAGAAATAACCCTTAAAGGGTGATTTTAAAAACTTAATACAACTCAGCACAAGTAATGCATGAATAAAAGTCTCAATTCTATTTTAGCTCCCTGGCATATAAAAGCTTTAATTTATAGTAGTCATGAATATGAGTTTTGTTTTAAAAAATTCCGTAGCATCATTGGGAAGTAAAAAAATTTGATCTTCATGTAACTGAAAATAATAATGTCTTTTTATGCTATTCTTTATCATTAGTAAAAGTAGAAAAAAATCCAATATTTATTTTGAAACCAATAGGTGGTGCTATAAATTTCTATATTTTGCAATATGCTCTTTTATTTTCCCATTTTTCAGTAGCATTAGAGATTTCCCTAATTATCACAGTAGGATTTTTCATGGCAAAAAAAATTTAAAAAGCTTGCATTGACTTTGCCATTCAGTTAGCCACTGTGATATGTTTCTTTTCCATTGGAAAATCAGCGATAACTCAGAACATAGACTAGAGTGAAGAGAATCTATATAATTTTTGGTATAAAAGTATATTTATGGAAACAGACCCATATATAATTGTCTGCAGTTTCTTTTTTTTATCCTAGTCCTGCCACTAATGGGAACGTCATGGAGGAACATAATTTTAATACTTAATTTAATATTTCACTGTATGAACTATCTTAAGGTGTTAGATTTATGTAAAAAGCAATAACCACTGTGTCATGAGACCATCATTCTGTTATCATGATATCGTGGACTCCCAGAATCAAGGAGCATAAGAGAATCTTAGAGATCAGGCAGATGCATTGAGACAACTGATAAAATAAAAGTTGAAAGTACTAGAAACAGACACTGGATAATTGTTATCACGGGAACCAACATGTTTCTGGTATAAGACAAAAAAGTTCTGAACGTTCAAAGACACTGAAAAATTAAAATCCAAATTCCATTACAACTTCCAAGTGTAAATAGTAATCTCAAACTGATGTATTTCATTGATGTAGACCTTGAAGATAAAAATCTAAATCCTTTTCCTTCCCTTAGAAAAGCTATGAAGTCCTTCACAATTTTTCAGTTGTGTGTGTGTGTGTGTATAAAGCTGATATACTGGAGAGATCTAAGAAGTTCAATGAGGTTTTGTAAAAATGCCAAAAAAGGACTATGGCAGCTGCAACTAGCTGCCTTCTCAACCGTATCATTCCTCAAACATCTGGGTGATTTTCACCTTTTCTTCCAGATGTTTTGGTATTTTGTAGAAATAGCCTTAAATACTTGTCGGTATTACATGAGCAGCCTAGTTACTTATCGGAAGATGTATTTGTAGAAGACATAATAATTTGCATAAGATTACATTCTGTGCAGCAGACGAAGTTTCCTCCTTCTCGCCAGGAGCCCTTTCTGGGCTGGCTAGTTATTTCCTGCTTCCTCCAGGCTTGCTCTGCTCTGCCCTTCAAGGGTCAGGCTGCTTCCTCCTGGCTTAGCTGGTAGGGATCGCCTGAGCCAACTATTAAATAGTCATTTTTGTATTCACACTAAATATTTCATAATATTTAAGATATAAAAAAGAGGAAAATATGACTTAAGAATAGAAGCAAATGTCTCTTAGGAGACATTAACGGAAACATGGTATCGAGAAGAGAGAGTTGCGAGTTCTGTTCTACTCTGAGCTGCACAAAATTCACCTGGAGCGTTATATTCAAGATTGGGCACTGTGTTTAAAAATCAATTTTGAAAAATTAGGGTACAACTGAAGGGTAGTACTAAGAATGATGAAGAGACACGATAAGCCATATGAGAAATAGTTTAAGGAATTGCAAACTTTTAGGCTGAATCTGAGACTATTGGTGAGGATGTAGTAGGATTGGATATGATGACTGCCTTTTAGTAATTGACGAGCTGTCATATGGAAAAGACATTAAAGTTATTTGATGTGATTCCAGAATGCTTATCAAGGATTAATTGAAAGAAATTGTCATTTAGTATCTCATTTTGCTGTCAAGATATTAGCATTAGATGTAGATAGCTTTCTTTCACCATTATAAAGTGAAAGACAACACAGAATAAATCCGGCTATAAATTATAGTGAAATAGATGTAAGCAATCATGGTATGTCTTGGCTCAATAGTGAAAAGAACCTTCTTAAAATTAATCTATTCAATGAATATTTATTGAAAACCTATTATGTGCCAAGTACGTTTCTAGGCCCTGGAAAGAAAACAGTGGGCAAAATAGAGTTCTTGCTCTCTCAGTGCCTTCCTGCTAGGGTGAGGGGGATGGAGTCAATACATGGAGAAACAAAAATATGCAATATGTCAGGAGCTGGGAAGTGCTGTAAAGAAAAAGGGGATAGAGTGGTGGGGTGCTCTTTTAGATAGAGAAGTCAATTAGCACTATCTACACATGGAAGGGAACATGTTGGTGGCAGGGGCTAATGAGATCCCATCACAGAAAATGTTCACGTAGAGACTGGATAACCAATTTGTGGGGATCGAAAGTATTACCACTTATTTGTCTCTGTGCTTAGCTACCCCACTAACTTATACATTTGTTTTGACCAAGAGAGATGTCTTACTTATCTCTACGTGGTTAACACTTACTACCAACTACATTCTAATGTTTAATCAAAGTTTGTGGAGGAATAGTTCTACAGGAAAGTGGGCATTGGATAAAATGTACAACCTCAAAAATGCTATCCCAACTTAGATGATAAATGATTTATTTCCTTTGTGAGCATTCACCTTCTTCTTTCTCTTTTCCTAATTCTATCTTCCCATTTCTTCTCTGAACAAGTGAGTATTAGTTTGATTTTTTAAAACTGCAAAGATGTAAGAAAGACCCTCAGTGATAGGGTTGATGAAAGGAACTATGGGGAAGATAAGGTTTATAGGAAATTGCTTACTCCCTCTGGTGCCAGGACTTTCAATGCAAGACTCCTCCCTGAGCACATCTCATGGAAAATAGAAATAGTAATTCAACTTTTTTGGATGGTCACAACTTGCTTAGTTAGGATTAGATTCAGCTGCATGGAAAGACTATCTAAATTAACTGTGGCTTAAACACTAAAGGCCACATTCTCTCATAAAAATCCCAGAAGTTGGACATTCAGGGCTGGTAAAGCAGTTGCATAAAATCTTCAGAGAATCAACATCCTTTGAAGTTTCCATTACACCTAGAGTGAGGTTCTCTCGTCTATGTGGTCTCAGGGGTTTCTGGAGAGACAGTCAACATATTAAGAATTTGAACTTCCAAAAATGAACACTAATATCTGAATTACTTTCATCTGTTTTATATATCGGAGTTTTTGTTTAATAAATGAATTTTGGTGCTAAAGCTATTGGAAAACTGCTGATCTCTTTTACAGACAGGGATACTGAGGCCTGGAGTGCCTTGCTTGAGACCCCAAAGCTAGCTATTGACAGGGCCAAAACGAGAAGTCACATCACCTAATGTCATGTGTGCCATTTCCACTGTTAGGATAGTCAGTATCTTATCCAAATCACACGGAATGCTGAACATAGAAGAGCTGAGGCATACCACACTGCTGAACCTATCTACCAGACAATACATCTTCAGTGTTGAGTAAATATTACCATCCGCTTGAACGGTGAAGAATTTGAGAAAGTAAGGATAGATGCTGTCTTTAGCAACATCACACTGTTCGGGCAACATCTTTACACCCCCGACAACATGAGAAAGTATAGGAGAAACTGTTCCTGAGTTCATAAGAATAATACTGCTGTTCCTTTAAGAAAGTGAGATTCAGTTATTACACCAATCTGTTCTGAAACAGCCTTGTTTCCCCCTTCTTTTACTTTCTTGTTTCAAAGAACTTTCAAAGATATTTGGAGTAGATTTTGCCCATTAACCACAGCCACCCATTAAGATATAGGACAATCGATTTGGTAGGATTGGATGGGAATCGCTTGCTTTTTATATCAAAATTACTAGGAAAAAATCAGTGCTTTGTCTTTATATCTGAGTAATGCAAGTCATGAACAAGGAACCTCTATGAAAATCGCGCAAAATTGTTTCAAATAGGAGAGGAATATGTTTGAAACTCAGCAATCTGCCAGAATCAGTTCCTATTTTGTGTGTAGTTGAACTGATTGAATTACCGTTTCTGCCTAGAACCACAGAAGCCCAGGAGACTCTGGGGCCAAAACCACAACGTTTCTTTGTCTAAGGGGAGCCCAGGGTTGGGTTTTTATAGGCAAACATGCGTGATTTCAGTATATAGCAGAATGATTAAGAATTCAGCTCCATTCCAGAGCAGGTCATGCATCTGTCTATTGTCGCTCAGCCCAGCTCCTCATTTATGAATAGAACATTCTACCACATATAAAAGAGTGGAAAAACTTTTTCCATTTTCTCAAATATTTTAAAGTGGAAACTCCCCGTACCTATGACTTGTTCCTTCTCAGTTGAGAAACATATAAAATGAACCAATTCCTCCCATTTACAAGAGAATGGTGTGAATGTAGATGAAGCTGGCATGATACGCAGCATTGCCACTGTGGGATCTGCTGGAGAAACCAGGCAAGGGAAGGTGATAGCCAGATGACACTGTTGGAGTGATTCCTTCTAGAGACTGCACATCTGGGTTGTGCTGCTGCCAAGGATGAAGCCTGTGCTTCGATTAGCTGCAGCTCGGAATTAAAATGTGGATAAGCAGAACGTGTTCTGCAGCATGCCAATAATGTAAAAATGTTCAGAGTGCGGTGTTGGGGTGTAAGGGTGTGTGTGTGTGTGTGTGTGTGTGTGCGCGCACCAGCATAGTTTGCAATATCATGTGTTCATGCTTCTGAATAACAGCAGGTAGTCCTTTAAGCACAAGTTGTACCATGAACCCAAGAGGTTAAGGTATGCTTCATGGGAAAAGCCCACTTTATGTGTATCAGGAGAATAATGAAACAGCAGTTTGTCAGAAGGTCTTGTTTAGAATTAAGATAGACGCACAGCTGGCTGATTGAATAATCTTAAAAGATATTTCCCTTTTCCCTAAATCTATCAGGGCTTACTGTTTGTAGAAGATGAAGAAAAATGTTGTAACATTTTAATAGATTCAGGTATTCTTTGAATGTAGTAAGTGTATTCAGTTAATGAATACACACCATATATGCACATTTAAATGTACAATGATTGCACTCCTCAAAAATAATGTTGTTTATATTCCTATTAACGTTCATCTAGCAGGAGGACTCTTTAAATCACATAATAGAGCCTATAGTTGATCAGAATGAGCAATTAATGAGGCCCGTGAATCGGACTCATTTTGGTTATTACCAATACTGTTTAGACAGCACATATTCATATTCAAAAACCAGTTCCCAACGACTGGTGAAAGCATAGGATTGTTCAACGATGCAGCCAGTTTGGGGGATTATGTACCAACAGTCTGGAGGGCTGGAGCACTCTAAACCTTATTTATTTATTTATTTTTGTAAGAAATGTTTGGCATGAATGAGGCAAAGAAACTTTTCATCTTGGCACTGCATTTTGTCTCGTGGCGTGATTCTGCCATAATATTTCATAGTTACGGTGACCCAGTGCAGCAGTAGAGACAAATGGTTGATTCTGCAAAACTCATCTTGGCCTATTGGTTGGGCATGTAAACAGCAGACCCTATGAGTATTGTTAGAGACTTGGCCCTACTATAATATTAAGAAGTAAAGAAAAATGAGACACGACACATGTTTTCTATTTCCTTTTTTATGATTCTATAGAAATCAGGGTAGGTGCCTTAAAAGGGTAACAATGGAATCATAAGTTTGAGTTGTAATTATCGAATCTGAGATCCGGAAGGAAACTTGGCGGTTTCTGGTCACCCTCCCTTATTGTAGATAAGAAACTCAGGACCAAGAAAATTTACCCTTTGTTATCTCCAGAAACTAGAGCCCCAAATCCAAGCCACAATTCCCGTGGCTTGTTCCTCTTTTCTGCCCCATTGAGTCATTAAGGCCAAATTTGTGTTGTTAAATAAAAATAAGGTTTAGTGTGTCCTTGCTATGCAGATCATTTGTTCATGAAACCTCCAAACTTAACTTCTATCTGGTTTCTGCTTCCAAACTCCCTGATGCCACCCAAGTCTCTCTGGCTAACAAGAGTTTTAATTATGGGCCGTGGTGGAAAAGTCTCCAAAGGACAAACACTACAGAAGTACTGTTGTTAGCCTGAAAATTCTCTAAGAATGAGGGAAACCTCAAAGAAAAGGGGCATGTCTAAGGTCATTCCCAAGATTTTGGTTGGCTCCATGGAGATTCTGTGGCATCAAGACAGAAGCCACTTCTGAATTTTATCCCTTTATTATTTACCAGGCCCGTTCCTCCAGAGTCCTTTAAGTTAGTTGCGAAAAACCCCACCAGAGGGTCCTTCCCACACTGGGGCACAGAAGGAAGCTGCTCTGAAGCCCTCTGGACCAGACCCACATTGCTGTGGAATTGCATGTAGGCAAAAAGGCTCTGGAGTGCCCTGCAACAAAGGGGACTCATGACATATTACGGGGTGTAGTGACCCAGCGTTACTCTGTGGCTTCTAAATGTGCAATGAAAATCCACCAACCATTTATGCATCTAATGAGTAAATTACACACATACACTCACACGTACACATACACACTTGAATTTTTATTTGTTATAAACTAATTGGGTTATTCAAGCACATGGAAAAAAACGAGTCTTCGTAGAAGTCTTCAATCTGTAATTTGCTTCTTATTTATTGCCAAAATGAGCACAAAACCAACAACAATGAAATGGTAAAGCCCTGCTATCCTGCTTTGAGAGAGGCTTTTTTGCACAAGAAGCATTTTCCGGAGTTGCTTTGAATAGGCCCTTAGACACCACTTCAGTGTTAATGCTGCTGAGAGGCGGGGGTTTACAGTAAAGTAGACTAAATGTCTGTGCCTTTTGCTTAATATTGAAAAAGATCTCGTGTGTGTTTAACTAGAGAGTTGCGTTAGTGTTCAGAGCCCATATTTTTATTTTATTCACAGTCCAAATGGGATTATACAGCTGGTTGGGTCAGATCTTTGACCCTGGATCACCCGAGGGACTGCCCAACGAGACCACCACATCACATAATTCTGGAAGTACCTCTGGGTATGCCACCTTGCTGATCAAAACCTGCTTGCAGAGTTTTCAAAATGTCTCCAATTTTAAAAATGCGCTTTAACCTGGGGATAGTCATTCCTGAGTGGTTAACTAAAGAAGTTTGTATTTCTTCATTCCCTGCTTAGAACGATGTGAATAGCGCGGTTGCAGGTGTGTAATCAGAACTTCCGACGGCACGTCTGCGCTTAGAACTGAGGAGGGGACAGAACCCACATGCGCAAATTCTATTCAGGCAAGTCTGTGATCACATGAAATAAAACAATATTGTTAAGTCTCTCAAGAGAATTTTTTGTAGGAAATGTAAATGGATAGGGATACATTGAATATCTTTATAAGACTCGTAGAATTTTACGTTATATTTTCTGAAATTTTGCCATATGATAAAGCCTAAGAAAGATTTCTAGCTGTTGTTCTAAAAGGACCATTACGCAATTTTATTTGCTCTTCCCACTTATTTAAAGGGGTAATGATACTCATTTATAAAACATTGAGAATGAGACATACTTTCAAGAATTGGCAAAGATTTTAGATGAGACCTCCAAGTGCTATTTGTAAAGGTTCAAATTTGGCCCAAAGGCTATTGGTTAAGAATTTCATCTTTATACTGTAAGTACCTTTATTTATATAGTATCTATATCTATATATCTATATCTTACATATATCTCTCTATATGTATCTTATACTGTAAGCCTCTCTATACTTTTAAAAGCCTTTGTAAAGAACTACAATTTCAAACCTTTAGTGTACAAAATGATGCATAACTCCACCAGAATTTCAGAATGCAAAAGACTCAGAAGACCTTTTGGGAATTAGGATAAGCTTTCAAGAAACTTCCCAAGTTTATCGTAACCGATAGGAATAAAAACTGCCCCAGCTAGGGAGAGATTCCACTCTCTGGTAGATTAGCTAGTCGATTAAATTCAGCTAGTAAATTAATTTTATATTCTCTAATAATTAGCTTTGTTAATCTTGTGCCATACAGACTTTCTATTCATGGAATCATAAATAGCAATTGTTGTTGAAAAATACTCCAGTGAAATCTAACCCAGAAATAGACTATATTATAGTACAGCCAAATTTGTTTGAGGTCGTGGGATGGGAGAAGGGAGCGGTGAAGGGTAGGAGGGCAGGGCAAATCATGAGACGTTTAATTTTGTGGAATAGCATCTTGTGTCTCCACCAACTCCTAAATGGCCACCGTAGAGAGCAAAGGCAAAGACCCACTATTGGCACACTGTCGCTCTGTCTCTCCCATCTGATTTGGTACGTAAATTGTCCATTGAAATCGGTGCGGCTGACAGCTGGTTTTGATGGAGAACTATGGCACTGAAAGCAGTAGTAGCAGTGGTCATTGCTGATGGAGAACTACCTTTTCCTGTAGAATGGAGAGCTAATTACTTGTCTTGAGATTTCTTCCCCTCTTCAAAAGAAATCGGTTTGATTCTTCCAAAGTTATCAAGCTTAAAAGAATTCTGCCCTCAAATCAGGATGGCCCTTTTTCATTTTCCTCATGATTTCTGAGATTTTCACTGCTGTTACTCTGGTCTTCATATCCTGTTTTTCTGCTTTCACTTAGACATGCCAATTAAAGAAAGATATGGTTTATTTAAAAAATATGGTCCTAGTGCTGACTGTAAAGAGAGCTCTTAAACAGGCCTGAACTCTTCGTCAGGATTAGCTGAAAGTAGTAAGTAAATCCCTTGTTGAATGGTGACCTTGTAAAGTCTCCAAGAAGCAGGGCTGTACTGGGCTTTGTAGCAGCTTAAACGAAACAAACCCGCTTCTTCCCTTGGGTCTCAGCAATCCTGGGCCAGGCTGTGTAATGGGCAAGATGCCCACTTCCAGGGGCTACAAGAACAGGCTAATGTAGTGGTTCCCAAAATGTGGTCCCTGGAACAAGCAGCATCAGTGGCATTTATTAGAAATGTACATTCTCAGGGCCCAGCCAGTCCTGGTATGGGGCCAAGCACTCTGCGTTTTAACAAGCCCTTCAGGAGACTTGGATGCATCCTAGAATTTGAGAACTGTGGTCTAATGCATCAACAGGCTTCCTGTTGACACCTGTTGGCTTAAATCTGGTTTAACTTCACTTAGGGGAAATGCAGAATCCTAGATTGCAAGAAAAGTAAGAGGGGGAAATAAGTCACTGGCAAAAAAGCACTGACATATCTTGACTGTATAAGGACAGCCCAATACTTAGACATTTCTCTCTCCCTCTCTTTCTCTCACAAACACAGACATATCAGTGTATAGATACTAAACTATTCATTCATTCCATGAATATTTGTTACTGTATATTAGACACCATTCCAGACATTGAGAATACTGTAGTGAACGAAATGCACTAAGCCCCTGATTTCATGCTGCTTCCAGTCTAGTAGGGAAGAACTTCAAGCCTATGAGCAAGTGAAAACTGCACAAGGTGGTAATAAGGGGATATGGAGAGACAGGGTAGGGGGTGGGGTGCTGTTTCGAATAAAGTGGTTAGGGAAGTACAGATAACTCTTGAGCCCTGTCTCATATCTTCTCAGACCTCTTTCTTATTTCATCCTTTGCTGCAGCAGCCAGATTCACATAGGCATCGTCTAACAGCACATCCACCTGGCTGTACCTTGTATCTCTTGCCTCTGTACAGGGGCTTCTCTGCCCCACTGAGTTTATCTCCCATGGCCATCCTGGTACATGCATGAGCTCACTTGCTCAAGGGAAGTAACATTCCATTGAGTAAACTTTGACCTATTAGAGAGGAGGGCTGGCAGATAAATACTTGCTTCTTTCTCATCTGGGCAGACAATTGTGGGGGGCATCCTTCATGAGCCCCAGAGGGACCCAGCTAGACTGAGCTCGGGTTGCCCACAACATCGATCAGGTTACTAATGTACCCTTGGTTGAGCTTTCTCTCCTTCCCCCCTGACTTCTTTCCTTGAGATCATTTTCTCCCCAAACTACCTGCATCTACTCCTTTGTCTCAGACTCTGCTTTTGAGGAAACCCAGACCAAGACAGTAGGCCTCTATGACGAAGTGGTATTTCGGTAGAAACATCAGAAAGATAAAGGAGGAAGTCACACAGATATCTTGAGGAAGAGTGTTCCAGACAACAGCAAATGCTGTGAGACAGGAATGTGTTTGGCATGTTCTAGGATCAACATGAAACCCGTGTAGTTTGTGTGGAGTGAGCATGGGGGCCAGAGTGGTGGGAGATATGGTACAAGAGAAAGCAGGATGCCAGATCACTTAGGGCCTCATAGGTCATCAAAAGGACTTTGGCTTTTGTTCTGAGTGAAAAGGGAAGCCAATGGGAGATTTTGAGCAGAGGAGGTACATGCATCTGAAATATGTTTTTAAAGGAACATTTGGCTCCTCAGAATAGAATATAGGGGAGCAAGAGTAGAATCAGCAAGACCATTCAGGAGGTGTTTAGCTGTAATTCAGACAACTTGGACAAGGATGGTAGCAGTGAAGGTGATGAACTGACAGAACTGGCCCTTGGATTGGATATGGGGTGAAAGAGAGGAATTAAGGATATCTCCAAAATTTTGGTTTAAGTAATTGGTATGAATGCAGTTGTCAATATACGGTCCAGCTATTCCACTGGTGGGTATTTATCCAAAGAACATGAAAACACCAATGTGTAAAGATACATGCACTCCTAGGTTCATTGCAGCATTATTCACAATAGCCAAGACTTGGAAGCAACGTAAGGGTACATCAAGGGATAAATGGATAAAGAAGATGCAGTATGTATACACAATGGAATACTACTCAGCCATAAGAAACGATGAAATCCAGCCATTTGTGACAACATGGATGGGCCTGGAGGGTATTATGCCAGGCGAAATAAGTCAGAGGGAGAAAGCCAAATACTGTATGATCTCACTTATAAGTAGACGATAAAAACAACAACAATCACATAGAGACAGAGACTGGATTGAGGGTTACCAGAGAGGAAGGGGGGAGGGAAGAGGGCTAAGGGGATGATTAGGCATGTGTGTGGTGATGGATTGTAATTAGTCTTTGGGTGGTGAACATGATGTAATCTATACAGAAATCAAAATATAATGATGTACACCTGAAACTTATATAACATTAGAAACCAATGTTACCACAATATTAAAAAAAGTATAACTCAGAGATCATCATCAAAAAAAAAGAAATGTGCTGTATATTTATACTAATGTAAAGTATACATTAGATCCAGAAGACATTATGAAAAACATAATGTAAACTATCTCATTAATAATTTTTAATTTTGATTAGGGGTTGAAATGATAGTATTTTAGATATATTGAGTTAAATAAAATATAGTGTTAAAATTCACAGAAAAATAAAAGTATTCAAAAGAGAATTCCTGAACAAAATGGAAGGAACCTGATTTGAAGAAAAGGAAACCACAAGAAAGTTAATTCATATTCTGGTTCATCAGTAACAATCTCACAGCTATGGCCATTGGAGAGTCAGACATTATTCCTAGCCTATAAACCATACGTGGACACTAGTCAGACTAGTAGGAATTAAGTCTTCATCTTTTCCCAGGACATAGCAGGCATCAGCACAACAGAGACACACTCTTTAATATTACATCTACTACTCTTTATTAATTATTATATTTAATCCTTAAGGCAACTTGAAAGTTAGGTATATTTATTCTCATTTTATAGATGGTGAAATTGGCAAATAGCATAGCTAAGTAACTTCTCTGAGGTCTCACTGCCTAAAAGGGGCAGATCTGAGGTTCAAGCCCAGGTCGGCTTGACTCAACTTATTTTTACTCTTGACCACTGGTATCTCTTCCTCTCCTTCCCATTTCCAGCATAGTGACTTGTCAGACCTTAACTCCTTTGCTGTTGCCAGCCTATGTAGGGTTTGCAGTTTCTTCTTTCTCTCTCTCTTTTTTTGTGAGGAAGATCAGCCCTGAGCTAACATCCATGCTAATCCTCCTCTTTTTGCTGAGGAAGACCGGCTCTGAGCTAACATCTATTGCCAATATTCCTCCTTTTTTCTCCCCAAAGCCCCAGTAGATAGTTGCATGTCATAGTTGCACATCCTTCTAGTTGCTGTATGTGGGACGTGGCCTCAGCATGTCTGGAGAAGCAGTGCATCGGTGGGCACCTGGGATCCGAACCTGGGCCGCCAATAGCGGAGCGCACTCATTTAACCGCTAAGCCACGGGGCCAGCCCCTTCTTTCTCTCCTTTTTGAACAACACAGAAGTTTATTTCTCTCTCATGTAACAGTGAAATATAAAGATTCCATAGATGATATACAGTTTTGGGGTACTGGGCCTAGACTCTTTCTGTCTTATTGCTCTAGTAGTTTCTTTTTTAATCTCTTTCCTTCTACCTCCTCTGCAATAGGACTTTGACCAGATCTTCTAGGTAGATTCAGCATCAGGTGCAAAACTATTCTATCCTAAATACCCTACCATTGGTAATTATACCAAATTGGTTTTCGTTTACCATTTTCATTCACCCCCTCATCACCTATATCTGCACTTTTCTAAGCTATTTTTCTCTTAAAGATCGGAATATTAAAAGTTGTCATTTGTTGAGAAGATGGCAAATGGCTCTACAATGGGCTAATATGTACCAGCTGACATGATGTATAAATTATGTTTTTGACTCCACTTTCTCCTCTTTTTTTCCTAGTATTTGCAGTATGGATCAGTTTCCCTCAACTGGTGGTTCAAGATCACACCTTGTGTTTGTGTTCCACTCAGAAAACGGGTTGAGTCCAGCAAGTGCTCTAACCAAAGGAGTTCTCAGGGCAGGCTGGATACTAACAGACACCTATTCATAGTTAACCATGAATGCAGAGAGAGAATTCAAGTCATAGTCAAGGGGAAGAAGCCAGGCCATGCCCAGAAAAACATGGCCAAGTTCAGGGCTAAAGAATGTGGTGAGGTTGTAAACAGGAGACTGTAATGAGGTCATAAGCCAAAAGGATCAGAAACACGTGGGGAGTAGTGTATGGAGTAGGTTAGGACAAGTGGTTCAGGACTAAGTTTGTGACTGATCAGAGGGTACTGGAAACCTGTTTTTATGTGATGCCAGCTGCTTGGTACAAGGATAGAATTAATGGATTAAAAGCCTGGAAACTAGATCTCATTCTTAAGTAGGGGTGTTGTAGGAACTATAGGCTAATAGCTTAAACCTTCATCATCCAATTAGCCAGGGTCAGCTCGACAGCTATTTCTGTGTAAATATCTTCACCCTGTTGATTCACTCATTCTTGCACTGTCATTGGCATTTTCAACATGCATCAAGCCTATGTTTGGTATCAAGTACTCCATTTGGGAGTAGAACTGGAAATAGGAAGATGAATTGGCATAGTCCTTGTTCCCTAGGAATTTTTAGTTTTGTTTGGAAACAGATTAAAGCAAATAATAAACAGAAATGACATGATATAATGCTCGATGGAGGTGGATATGAGGTTGAATGGAGGCACAGGGTACCACGCTGCTAAGTCAGAGATGGCTTCACAGAGAAGGTCGTGCTTGAGCTGATTTTGAAGCATTGGTTGCAGTTTGCTGAGCAGACAGAGGGGAGAGGAGGAGTGGCGTAGGAGCAGGTTTTCCAAGCAAGAACATTTGCAAGTGCTGAGGAATGATCAGGTATGGTGGGCTCAGGAAACGTCAAAGAAGTTGGTATTACTCTATGGTCAAGGATGTGTGGTGATGGACATGAGGCTAGAAGAGCTGGGAAGGGTGAGATCCTGAAGGGGCTTGCACTCCATACTATGGAGTTTAGATTTTATTAGGTAGATGATGGTGAGTCACTGGGTGATTGTGTGGAGGGCAATCACATGAATTGAGTGTTAGCGACCGTCTTTGAGCTGTCCTTCTGAGTATGTAAACAAGCAATTACTAGGTGGAGCTGTAGTGACCAGAGACCCTTGAAGAGGCATTATAGCCAAAAACAGAGGATGCCGTTTCTCCCAGGAGTTTAGAACATCATAGGACAACAAATTCAGAACCATCTCGGCAATAGTGCTTCTTTTCCTAGGCGTTCTTTGAGCCAATAGTGTTTGAAAAGTATTGTTATTGATACATTTTCTTCTTCTTTTTTTTCTTTAAAGAAATCATTTTCAGATAATTTAAATAAAGTCATTTCTTTTCTGCAAGGCCCTAGCATTTTAGATGGAAAGAGCTGTCTTAAAGAAAACTCATGTATTTTTTCGGTATTAATTTTTGACTAGTCAGAAAAAGTACTTGTTTGTCTGAAGGAGGCATTCTCTAAAGAAAGATCTTTTTTCAGACACAGGTCACAAAGTCTCTTGCCCCAAGTAGCAAGGGTGTACCGTAATTCCTGGCTCTATTAGTTAAGTGTTTTTCTTAAGGCAAAGGTGTTAGGTGTGTTTACCCCCATTTTCCTTAGGGGAGTGTAAATATCACTCCCAATTCTTTCTAGACTGGCTTTAATTGAAGAAGAAAGTAGAGCAACATTCACTGGGGAGGAGGCTGAGTGACTATGTTTCTATAAATAATATGTGCTTAAGGGTCTGGTCTTTGGAATGTTCAAAGGGAAAGTACTGCCTTTAGCCCTGATGTTTTGGATCAAAGATCCTTTAGGCTAGAGGCAGTATATCTCCTGTTGCCTCACACTGCACTGTATTCATGGCAGGATCTCAATAATGTTAGCCATTCCTGAGAGGGATGGAAAATTGTGGGAGATGGGGAATGAGTCTGTGATGGTTAACCCAGTGCTTCCAAAATTGCTTGAGTGTAACAATCACCTGGAGATTTTATAGCACAGACTCTGGAGCCCCATCCAAGACTCCTAGTTGAGTTAGGATCTCCAGGGAGAGAGGCTTGAGAATCTGTACAGATAGCAGGTATCCCATGTGACTCTTAAAATCAGGCAAGTTTGGGGAAAGCAGGATTAATGTATCTTCACTCTATTTGAGGTATAAATTCCTAGGGGTAAGTGGGAGAAGATACACCAAGTGTTAAATATAGAAACAATATTTTTAGTTGAAAATTTGATATAATCCCTCCTGTGACTCAAAGTGTAGTCCGAGGACCAGCGGCGTAGGCGTTACCCAAGAGCTTGTTAGAAGTGCAGAGGTCCACCTGAGACCTGCTGAATCAGATTCTTCATTTTAACAAAACTCTGGTGATTTTTGCACATGAGAATTTGAGGAGCATTGGTCTAGAGCAGGGATCAGGAAATTGTGGCCAGCGGGCCAAATCTAGCCTGTTTTTGTAAATAAGGTTTTACTGGAACAAAGTCACATCCATTTATTTATGTGTTGTCTATGATGCTTTCATGCTACAGCAAGAGATGAATAATTGCAACAGAGACCATATGGCCTACATAGCCTGGAATACTCACTATCTGACCCTTAGGAAAATAAGTATGTCAACCTCTGGTCTAGAGCACATGGAATACTTAAAAATTTACCACTAATAGTATATAATATACAATAATAATTACAATAGCAATTCCCTTCAAACATAATTTTTTATTAAACCTTACAAATCTCATTTTCCATCATGCTCACTATGAATGTGAGGTGTGAATACTCATTGAGATATTATTTATTTTATAATATATGACTGTGTCATATATATCTCAAACACCTTAATCAGTCCCCCACTGCCAATGAAAACTAATTTGTAACACAGCATTTAAAGCTTTCCAGAATCTGGACTCGACTTCCCACCTCCCCTCCTATTAACCTCTGGTACACCATGCCGCTTGCCAAAACATATGTCTGGCTGTTTCTAGCATCTAAACATTACCATCTTTTTGCTGTTCAAAATCCAGACAAATTCTTCTTTATGCATAAAGCCCTCCCTTTTCTCCCCCATGATATTTAACGTACACCACTAGTCTTGAACTTTCTTATGTAATGGCTACTTTGTACCTATTTTATCTCCTCCAGTAAAGTAGACATGTCTCAAGAGCTGGCATTGCATTTTGATCCATTTTTGTAATTTCAAATGAACCAAATATATATAGATGATGCATTGTGGATATTTACGAATTGAATGCAATTCTTTGTATGTCAAAAGTGACTGGATCTCAACCAGCCTGATGTGAGTGTAAGGTGAGTGCCGAGGAAGGAAAGTCCCAGGAGCCAGGTCAATAGACGGGGTAATCCCTAAGGCAATTGTAGCAGGTGCTGCTGGTCCTTGCCCATATCCTCACAGACAATTCCAGGTAACTCTGAAGCAAGATGAGGCAGGAGATGGTATCCCAGCTTCCTTATTCCTTGATGAGACAATTCTGAGCAGCGTTCTACACAGTCTCTCAGAGGGATCTTGGCGGGATGGAGCCCAGTGGCACAGAGCTATAATCCACTCATTAAAGACCATGATCGTAGTCCATTCTGGCTGCTATAGGAAAATGCCATAGTCTGGGGGCTTATAAACAATAAATATTTATTTCTCACAGTTCTAGAGACTAGGATGTCCAAGATTAAGGTGCCAGCAGGTTCAATGTCTGGCGAGACTCCGCTTCCTGGTTCACAGATGGCCTTCTCTTCACTGCTTCCTCACATGGCAGAAGGGGTGAGGGATCTCTATAGAACCTTTTTAATAAAAGCACTAATCCCATTCGTGAGGCCTCATGACCTAATCAGCTCCTAAAGGCCCCACGTCCAAATATCATCACATTAGGGAACAGTTTTCAACATATGAATTTTGGGAGGACACAAACATTCAGTCAATGGCAATCATTTACTGGTGTCCTCCCTTTCCTGTCTTATTTCCCTGATTGCTCACAGTAATTCTTGGGATCAATTTCTTAAGAAACTGCTTGCCCCTAAGTCCTTGTCTCAGGATCTGCTTTTAGACGAACACACATTGTGGCAGGCAATCTCTAAGTTGGCCCCCAGTGATCCTCATTTCCTGGTACTCCTGTTCCTGTATGATCCTTTCCCCGTGAGTATAGACATGACTTAGTGGCTTGCTTCTAACGAGGAGAATATGGCAGAAGTGCAGATATGTCAGTTCTGAGCATAGGTTATAAAGAGACTGTGGCTTCTGTCTTGGGAGCTCTCTCTATTCTCTTTTGGATTGCTCAACTAGGGGAAAGCAGCTGCTATGTTGCAAGGCAGCTTCTTCTGTGGAGAAGCCCAGGCAAGTGAACTTGGAAGCGGATCTTCTGAAGCTGCTTGCAAGCAGACCCTTCCCCAGTTGAGGCTTGAGATGACTGCACTCCAGCCAACACCTTGATTGCAGCCTCCTGAAGGACCCTGAGCCAGGACCGTGCAGCTAAGCTGCTCATGGATTCCTGACCCACGATAACTATGAGATAAAAAGTACCTGTTGTTTTCATCTGCTAAGTTTTAGGATAATTTGTTATACAGCAATAGATAAGTAGTACACAATCTAAGACAACAGTGTAAATCAATGTTTTTGGAATTTTAGTAGAGAAACTCTTTCCCTCTTTTAACCAGATCAAATCCTCATGCTGTATGCACAGGGCACCCTGTACATTTTTCTTAGCACTGACTACTCTTGTGTTCTTGTTTAAAATTTGCCTTCCTAACTAGACTGCCAGCTTCAGGAGGACTGCTTTCGGCCTTTTACTCTCTATTCCCAGTGCCTCTAAGAATTATTGATTGAATAAGTGAAGCCATTAGTCTGGTTGGTTTTGTATGCAATTAGAATCTCAACGATTTGTGTAGTAATAAAAAGTCTGGAGATGGATTTTTCAGGTCCAGCTGGATCCTTGAGCTCAAATGATTATTAGAATTAGTTATAGAATTATATAGTATTATAAATAGTTATTAGAATTCCATATTGCTCTCTTTCTCTCTATCGTTTTCTCTTTCTCTTTCTCTGTCATTTCACCTCACTTTTTTTTCCTCTCCCCTTTCCTCCATCCTGTGGATCTGCTCTCCTTTGTCAGCCTCATTTCCTTTCAGACTCTTCCTAGAAAAAATGGCTGCCTAAATACTCAGACTGAAATCCTCACAGTTGAACAAATCCAACAGAAAGAAAGCATCTCCTCAGAGGTTCGGAAAATGCAGACCACTGGAGGTTGAAAGGAACTGCTCAAGGATAGACGAAAAGGAATATTTGATACAGTTTTTTTGTGAGGATATGTATCTCTCTCCAGAAATTACTCCTTCACAAAAGTCACATGAATAGTCACTGCTATTATCTGCATAAAATATCACAGTAATAATTTATTTTCAGTTTCTCTTAACTAAACAACTAATGTAAACCATAAGTGTCATGGAATGATATCAATCCAGACACACCCTAACACTAGATGCAAAACAAAAGTTGCAGAATAGACATTTGGGACTGTATATGTCAGCAACTCTTCCAGGGCCCATGAAAAGGCATTAACTTGAAGAGTTATTCAGTTTGGGATTAGCAGATGTTGAGCATCTGCATGCTATTCACACCCTTATTATCCTGGACATAGTTAAGTTGCATTACTTCATCTGAGAATCATCACCCTGACAAGGCAGTTGCAGAGGAAAGATGGTGGAGACCACTGACAGGACAATATAATGGTCTCTTTGGGGTGACCTAAAAAAAGGGGAATAGTAAGAGGCACTCTATACTTCCTGTATTTCTGTATAGTCCCTTCAGAATGCATTCTGATTCTCTCTGCCTGCAGAAATCTTGGTTCTCCTCATCCCTTTCCCAACAGTGTTTTCTTCAGTCTTCTCCTTGGTCCAACCCTTTGGTCTTCATCTAATACAAGGTTTTTCAACCTCGGCACTATTGACATTTTGGACCAGGTAATTCTTTGCCACGGAGGACTGCTCTGCTCATTTTAGAATGTTTAGCAACATCTCTGGCCTCTGCCCACTAGATGCTAGTAGCATCCCCAGGTGCCTAGGGGGCAAAATTGCCTATAGTTGAGAACTGCTGGCCTCCCTCAACTCCCCCTCCTCTCCCTTCTTCTCCCCTTCCTTCTCCTTATTTTTCTCTGTCATCTTACATATAGGTCACACTCCACCTCCGCTTTGCCAAACCAGAAATCTCTGTATTATCCTCTAATTCTCTTGATAATATACATTCAGGAGCAGATTCAGCTTTTGTGGGATCTAAAGCTTATACAAATTGAGGGAACTTCTTTAAAAAGATTATGGACTCTTTTCTCATTTAATTCATTTTATAGGGACAGGGAAATTATGCATGTTTTTTTCTTATTTAATCCATTTTACTATCAGTGAGGAAGGACTTAATATACTATTGTGGTTAAGAGCATGGTCTTAGAGGCCAAACTGCCTAGTCTGATAATGTGATTCCACCATCTTCTATGTGACTGCACAAATTACTTAGCTAGTTGGAGTGTCAGTATCCTTGTCCGTGAAATGCAGATAAATTTTAGTACCTACTTCATTGAATTGTTGTGAGGAATTAAATTAGTTACTATGTGTAAAACATTCAAGAGTGTAGAGGATATAACTAAGACATTATAAATGTTAACTATTATTATTTTGCTGATAAGAAAACTGAGGCCCAGAAATTAAATAAGTAACCCAAGGTGATACACTTAAGAATGGGAGAAAAATAAAAAATTGAACTTGAAAGCTCAGGCTTCTTTACCACACCAGTTCCTCAGTGCAGCCTTCATGGGTTTTGGGGAAGATTAAATATGTCACTACTGGTGGCATATTGCTACACCAACATGCAGAGATTAGACTGTGAGGGGAAAAAAAAAACAAACTAGAAAGTAGATGTTAAGAGTTTTATTTTTAACAAAAAATAGTTTGTCATTAGAAATAAAGTGAACAAGAGGAGGGCAAAACTTATACTCTAAAAACTACAAAATATTATTCTTAAAAAAATTTAAGAAGACCTAAATAAATGGAAAGACATCCCATGTTCGTGGATTGGAAGACTTAAATTGTTAAAATGACAATACTCCCCAAATTGATCTATAAAGCCAATGCAGTCCCTATCGAAATTCTTGCTGTCTTCCTTGCAGAAATTGATAAGCTGATTCTAAAATTCACATGAATATGGAAGGGATCCAGGATAGCCAAAACAATCTTGAAAAAGAATAATAAAGTTAGAGGACTCACACTTCCCAATTTCAAAACTTGCTACAAATCTACAGTAATCTTGACTGTATGATACTGGCATAAGGAAAACATTAGAGATCAATGGGATAGAATTAGTAGTCCAGGAATTATCGACAACATTTATGGTCATTTGCTTTTTGACAAAGGTGCTAATACCAAATAGAGAAAGAATAGTCTTTTCAACAAATGGTGCTGGGAAGACAGAATATCCACATGGAAAAGAATGACGTTGGACACCTTCTTCAAATTATATACAAAAATTAACTCAAAATGGATCAAAGACCTAAATGTAAGAGCTAAAACTATAAAATTCTTAGAAGAAAACATAGGTGTAAATCTTGGATTAGGCAATAGTTTCTTAGATATGACACCCAAGCACAAGCTACAAAACAAAAAAGAATAAATTTGACTTTTATCAAAATTTTAAAAGCTTTGTGCTTCAAAGGGCACCATCAAGAAAGTGAAAAGACAACTTACAGAATGGGAGAAATTATTTGCAAATCACATATCTGATAAGAGACTTGTATCTAGAATATATGAGGAACTATTATCCAATTAAAAAATGGGCAAAGGATCTAAACAGACATATCTACAAAGAAGATATACAAATAGCCAACACGCACATGAAAAGATGTTTAATATCTTTAGTAATCAGGGAAATGTAAATCAAAACCACAATGAGCTTTCATTTATGAAACTCACTAGACTGGCTATAATCAATAAGACAGATAATAACAAGTGCTGGTGAGGATGTGGAGAAACTAGAACACTTATACATTACCATTGGAATGTAAAATGGTACAGCAGCTTTGAAAAACAGCCTGGCAGTTACTCAAAAGGGTTAAGTTACTGTATAATCAAGCAAATACATTACTAAGTATATACATGTGTGAACATATGTTCACATAAAAACTTGTATATGAATGGTCATAGCAGCATTATTCATAATAGCCCAAAAGTAGAAACAGCCCAATGCCAACAAACTGATGAATGGATAAATAAATATGATATATTGATACAATGACATATTATTCATCAATAAAGAGAAATGAAATACTAACATATGCTACAACATGGATGAACCTTGAAAATATTGTGCTCAGTAAAATACAACATTCACCAAAGACCACGTATTGTATGATTCCATTTATATGAAATGTCCAAAACAGGCAAGTTTATAGAGACAGAAAGTAGATTAATGGTTGCCTAGGTCTGGGAGAGGGGTTGGGGGAATTTGCATACGTTGGTTGTAAATTGCACTACCATCTCCAACTCAGTCTTGACTAACTCGGCAGAGAGATTGCTCTTGTTCTCACTACCACTAGAAAATTGGGAATTTATGACTGTTAGAAATGAGGACTTTCCCTCCATACTTTCCCCACACTTAGGACTCTCAGCTATGTTCTCCAGTGCAGGAGGAGTTGCTCACCTGATTGGTCAACCTGAGGATATCATGGAGCCACGTGTTACTAACAAGCAAGATCATAATATTTTAATATTAGCTCATTTTACTACTTCCAGACTCAAATGAAGAACCACAAATATGCAATATGGCTTCCCCAGAAGCTGTGGAAGTAGCCAAGTGAGAACACCTGAGGCAAAGTTTGACCAGTGGGAACAGTATATGGGAAGGAAGAGGCAGAAAAGTAAAGCATTAGTGCTTAAGTCTTGCTTCAGCTTCTGTTTTTCTAGAGAAATTGGGCGAAGACAAAGAGTATCAGTGCTTATCCAGCCATTGATGATGGAGTATTCTAGTGCCAGTTGTGTTACAGTTGTCTATAGGTTAGGCTTCTTTGAGAGAAGAGAATGGCAGGATTTAGGAACCAGACTTCATCTGGAACCTCTAACTCATCATTAATGCTTTCGCCCTCATCTGGTGATTGGATCATCTCACAGGGGTTTCTGCTATGCTATTTATTTTATTTTATTTTAAATTTTTTGTTTATTGCAGTAACATTGGTTTATAACATTGTAGAAATTTCAGGTGTACATCATTGTACTTCTATTTCTGCATAGATTACATCATGTTCACCACCAAAATACTAAATACAACCCATCACCACACACATGTACCGAATTATCCCTTTCACCCTCCTCCCTCCCCTCTTCCCCTCTGGTAACCACCAATCCAATCTCTGTCCCTATGTGTTTGTTTATTGTTGTTATTATCTACTACTTAATGAAGGAAATCATGCAGTATTTGATCTTCTCCCTCTGACTTATTTCACTTTGCATTATACCCTCAATGTCCATCCATGATGTAAAAAATGGCTGGATTTCATCATTTCTTATGGCTGAGTAGTATTCCATTGTGTATATATACCACAGCTTCTTTATCCATCCGTCCCTTGATGGGCACTTAGGTTGCTTCCAAGTCTTGGCTATTGTGAATAACGCTGCAATGAACACATGGGTGCATGTGCCTTTACAAATTGGTGTTTTCAAGTTCTTTGGGTAAATACCCAACAGTGGGATGGCTGGATCATATGGTAGTTCTATCCTTCATTTTTTGAGGAATCTCCATACTGTTTTCCACAGTGGCTGCACCAGTTTGCACTCCCACCAGCAGTGTATGAGAGTTCCCTTCTCTCCACATCCTCTCCAATACATGTTGTTTCCTGTCTTGTTAATTATAGCCATTCTGACGGGCGTGAGGTGATATCTCATTGTAGTTTTGATTTGCATTTCCCTGATAGTTAATGATATTGAACATCTTTTCATGTGTCTGTTGGCCATCTGTATATCTTCTTTGGAGAAATGTCTGTTCAGGTCCTTTGCCCATTTTTTAATTGGGTTGGTAGTTTTTTTGTTGTTGAGATGCATGAGTTCTTTATATATTTTGGAGATTAAGCCCTTATCAGAAGTATGGTTTGCAAATATCTTCTCCCAATTGTTAGGTTGTCTTTTCGTTTTGTTGATGGTTTCCTTTGCTGTGCAGAAGCTTTTTAGTTTGATGTAGTCCCATTTGTTTATTTTTTCTATTGTTTCTCTTGCCCTGTCAGACGTGGTGTTTGAGAAGATGTTGCTAAGACTGATGTCGAAGAGCGTACTGCCTATGTTTTCTTCTAGAAGTTTCACAGTTTCAGGTCTTACATTCAAGTCTTTAATCCATTTGGAGTTAATTTTTGTTTATGGTGTAAGGTAAGGGTCTACTTCCATTTTTTTGCATGTGGCTATCCAGTTTTCCCAACACCATTTGTTGAAGAGACTTTCTTTTCCCCATTGTATGTGCTTGGCTCCTTTGTCAAAGATTAGCTGTCCATAGATGTGTGGGTTTATTTCTGGGCTTTCGATTCTATTCCATTGATCTGTGTGTCTGTTTTTGTGCCAGTACCATGCTGTTTTGGTTACTACAGCTTTGTAGTATATTTTGAAATCAGGGAGTGTATTTTTGCATGAATTTCTACTTTGGGTGATAGATTTAGTTATTTCATGGAGTCAAAAAAATCACCGTACTTAATTCAGCAAACATTTTGTGCACCCTGCATGCAACCAGGTGCCATAGCCACGAAAGTTAGGTAAAATATGGTTTCTGTCTTCCTGGAAATCTCAGGGCCATGGTGGAGCTGGACAGATATACTTTAATCCAAAGTGACTGAGGCATTGATGACTAATGGAACAAGTACAGAGGAATGGGAATGTGGGAGAGAGATTAACCCCAACTGATAAAAAAGGGTAGTGATTTGTAGAGTAGTTGGTGATTAGTCAAGCATTGCAATATGTGCATAAATGCAAAAGATAAAAGTAGGAGAGATGGGCAATATGGCTATAGAATGAATAAATATAAGTAGGAAAGAAACTGCAAAGTGGATTCAAGGAAAGGAGACCCCTGCAGCATAGGGTTTCTGTGTGGATGTGTTGTGAGGGGGTCAGATTTAATATAGTGAGTAATGATTAGAAATACCCAACGTCTAGCTCATAGAGAGCCATGACTGCCAGACTGAGGATTTAAGAATTCATGTGGGTGAATTTGGAAGGCATTGAGGTGTTTAAGTAAGAAGGTGATATAGTAATGTCTGTGCTTTGTAAAGACAACTTTGTGTGCATGGAGAATTGGTGAGGGAAGAGTATGCAGGCAAGAAGAAGAATTAGGAGCTGAAGGCAGCAATTCATGATGCTGATTTACTGCTGCCGTGGTGGAAGTTCCAAGGTATGAATTCACCCAAAAGAGAAAATAAGAAAATTTAAGAATTATTTGTGAATTTGGTCAAGTGAAATGGAAATTCCCATTAGCAAAATTTTTTAGCTGGGTTAACTATATAGTGGCGTTAACATGACCCCATTGTTAAGAAGTTAAAATGCATTTGGCCCCAATGACTATCTGGTTAACCTAGTTTACAGGGTTTGATATTTTTGCATGTGTCCTTCACTCCAAGAGGGGTCATTACATTATAATGAGGGCATTCTCCCAAAAAACTGGTCTTAACAATTAAAAAAAAAATATTTCCAGAGCTCTTTTTCCCTCTCAAGGGATATGAATATTATATATATATATTTCTTGTTCTCATGTTCTATATAGTCATTTCTCCAAAGAAACCACCTTTTCTAGAAATAGTTCACTTAATTTTTGCTTTTATCATGGAGTTTTAAGAAACTTGTATGGATATAAGCAGAATTGCATAGAGATCTTTCAAGTGTCTACCACCAGCTTTTAAAATTATCTATTCACGGCCAATCTGTGTCATTGATTGTCCCACCCCCCACTGTACTCTATTCTTACATTATTTTGCAGCACACCCTAGACATCATCTCATTCCATCTGTGAATATTTCTGCATGTATCTCTAAAAGACAAGGACTCTTTTCTTAACAAACATAACTACAGCATCTTAACATCTAAATATTAACAATAATTCTATAAAAATTGTCAAATAGTCATCATTCAAATGATTTATTTATTGTTGCTTTTACAGTCTGTTTCAATCAATATCCAAATAAGGTCCACACATTGTGATTAGTTGATATATCTCTTAACTCACTTTTAATCTATGGGGATCCATTCCATTTCTTTTTTTTTTTCTCCTTGCAAACAACCAGAAAAACGATTTGTCCTTTATAATTTCTCAGTGTCTGGCTATCCTATGTGTTTCTTGTAAATTGGTAGTTGAATCTAGAGCAGTGACTGTCAACAGGGAGTGGTTTTGCTCCCCAGTCCCCGAGCCCCAAGGGGACGTTTGGCAATGTTTTGATTTTTATAATACAGGGCTCATACTGATATCTAGTAAGTAGAAGCCAGAGATGCTGCTAAACATCCAAGAATGCAGGAGAATATTGTAGGGACATCCTCCACCACAAAGAATGACCTGGCGCAAAATGTCAATAGTATTGAGGTTGAGAAACCCTGATCTAGAGGGTTGATCATATTCAGGTTCACGGTTTTGAGCAAGACTACATAGTGGTGTTGAGTGCTTTCTTTTGCTTGTTAGTGATGCAAGGAGCTATCGGTAATCAACATCTAGAAGCACATTAGGGGTTGCAAAATGGTACTATTCTGATTGCATCATTCCTTCTTCATTTATTAGCTGGAAAAATTCTATAAAGAGAAATTCCCCCTTATCTACTATTTGGTTACCCAGAGAGATGATTTAGTTTCAATTATTAAAGTCTGTTGAATATCTAGCAAATGAGAAGAATTCAACCAGCATGCCTGCATGTGTTTTCTTTTTGAAATACTTAGACTCAAATTCAAAGTAAGTGGAATGATGTAGACAATGTCAAGATTGATTGGTTTAGAATATACAAACCTTTCCTTTACTAGACAACCTATTAGGGTATTTCTGCTGAGATCTTTTTCCCACAATAACTTTAGCTGTATTTAAAATTAATGAGCTTTTTCAATTAAAACCACAGATATTTAGCCTTTGGATAGTATTTGGATGAATCAGGGTGTATCTAATTATGCTGGATAAATTCTTAAGAGGCTGAGAAGATTCTTTTTGCAGAACAAGCACAACTTAAGTCAAAGTCACGTAGTAGACGTCGTTCCAACTGGTATGCAAACCACCTTTGTGAAAGCAGTCTCCAGCTGTGGCTGAGAGTTTGAGAAATGCTTGAAATAAAAGCATAGGAATTATTCTTTTTAATAGTAATCTGTCAGTTCTAGAACTAGAAGGCAAAAGAAGCAAAATTTATGACATGAGAGTCCACAAAGCAGTTGTGGTGTAGTCTTTAGGAGGATCCTTGTTCACTGACTTATCATTGGCCTAACTTCAGGCATAGCTAGACTCAGATGTCCAAAGAAAGTCAGGAATTTGTTCCAGAATGATCTTTTCAATGGTCTGGCTAGGGTCAAGTGCCCATCCTTGAGCCTATGGCGACGGTTATGATGAGTGAATACTCTGATTGACCAGGGCTTGTGGCCCCTCTGGAGCCATGGGACAGCTCCACCTCCACCAGAACTACATGGACTGAGAGAATCAGAGGATGGTCCCGCTGTGGTGCTTCGGGCAGTCGGATAAAATAGATGTCTCCTATTCTTGGCTTTTACGGTTTTCCAACTCTTACACTCTATTGCTTCTTTCTTACCAAGCATCTTGGTGCATTTCTTATTTGTCTTTAGCATCTCCTTTACACAGAGAACCAGAAAAAAAGGTACTCAACAAAGTTATTGGTTGTTTCCTGAAAATTTTAGTATTTTATTTTTCAACTTGCCAGTTATTTCCTACACAAAAATTAGTAAATTAGCCTTCATGCAGCGACAATTTGTTGAAATCATAATTTTGTGATTCTTCTCTGAGAATTTAAGTTCATGCCTGGATCTCTCTTTCAAGATGATTAATTTATTTCAATAATTACAGCACATCATTAAGGACACTGGGGGAAAATCTTTGCGTGTGTGTGTGTGCGTGTGTGTTTGTGCACACACGTGTGTTTCATTATATATTGGAGGAGAAATTTAAACTTCCTCTCTACTTAAAGGTAACCACAGGAAATTCTTGAATTTTATGCTTTAGTAATGTTATTATTTTAATTATTTTTGTTAGTACAGATATTAGAGAAGGTATTTCTAGCAGTAAAAATGGAAAAAGGAAACTAAGTTTGAAGCATTTAGTAAAGAGAGAGAGAAAAAAAGCAAATTTTAAGGTGATAAAGTATTTTGCAGAATATCAATAGGCATTTGCTAAACATTTACTGGAAGTAGAAAACAGGATTTGTGTGATAAGAAAAGTTTACATGAAAACATGTTTTTCTAAAATTCCAGGTTAATTAATGATAGGCGACGATGTCTGCTACTTGTGAAAATCTGTCATACTCGTAGTGGCATCCCTTCCTTCTCAAAGGTCTGGCAGAATTTGAGAATGGCATTTAGAGCAGGGTTCTTAGAACATTATTCTTTCACGCCCTTCCTCAAGCTGTGCACGTACAAATGTATAACTCTCAAATACTGCAGGATACAATCAACTCAGGACGCATTTAGCCAGTAGGAATGGTTATCAATTTGTTGTGTATTTAAAGCTTTTTATTTTTAATTAATTCTGTAATATGCCCCTATATCCAACAGAGGAAGCGTTATAATACATATCCTAGAGTCTGTGGTAATTAAACAGATTACATGTGCAAAATGCAAGAGGAGCATATAAAGTAAAATAGGATATTTAAATACCTAGGCTAATACTTCATTCAATTTACTGAGTAGGCCTCAATGGTAGCTATTATGTCATATTGCCAACATATAAAAATAAGAATATACTTAATTTTTTAATATCTCCAAAAAATAATATTTCATAATTTTCCTTGGTCCTAAACTCTGAGGTTGTCCAATCTTTATTATTTGTAACTTTTCCCATATCTTGAGTTGAAATTCCTGATTCTTTAGTACCTTTTGTTTCCTTAGGGTGATGATGAGCCACTGGTTACTAATTTTAGTGGCAGAACACTTCATACCTCTCTTGAACATTAACTGATTATCCTGTAAGAGTTCTGGAATAAGCATTCTTCATAAATATAATTTTTGAATCTTTTTTTCTGAAACTTCTCTCACTTCCTTCATGTGCCTCTTTGAATGGTCAAGGCAAGGCCCAGGAAGATTGAACTATTCATGGTTCAACTTGTCCCTATGCCCCATCCTGCTTCCCTGACATCCTTACCAAGAGCCTTCCTCAAGAAACTTCTTGCATGCAAATCTCCATCTTAGAGTCTGTTTCCTAGGGCTCCCAACTTCCAACAGTTGGTGCCAGGAGTGGTCCTTAGAATGCTGAATGAGATTTTAGGGTTAGATCTATGCCTGTCTGTCCGGCAGTGAGGACCCCATTACTTGTGTCAGGTGCAATACTGATAGTCTCTGAAATATGATAGCAGAATTTTTAAAACTTTTACCAGTGCTGAACTGGGAGCGGTACTGTGGAAGGAAATGCATTGGCTGCTGCAACATCACTGGCATCTAACATTAGCACAGCAGACGGGAGAGGTGATCTTATAAGAATCAAGAAATTAGACCGCTATTGTTTGGGACAATCAGTGCATTGGAAAAAGTTAAGTGCCTGTGAGTGGTTAAACACCAATTTAAAGCTGAAAGTGAAAACCAGAGGGCTTTGGCAGCATATAAAAGGCTCTCATCTCCTGTAGCTGAAGGACAGAAAAAGCTGCGGATCAGGACCAGTTAGTTCATTGTCCTTTTTCTTGTAAGTTTCCCAGGAAAAGAGATTAACTAGAATCCTGGAAGAGCTGATCCCAGATGGAGCAAACTTATTATATGAAACAAAGGGAACTGAGTGATACAAGGGGTGGACTCTACTACATGTGAGCCACATGGTCCCTTTCAGGATTAGGACTCCTCTTCTCCAGCCACTAGGAGCATTCCTGCTGAAGGTTCACAGCTGAGGCCCCTCTCAAGCTTGCCCTAAGCTGAAAGGAATGCTTTAAACAAATTTACACCTCTTCCCAGGAGGCAGTTTAATTCAATAACTGGTCCAGGGGTAGGAAGACAGGTTTTGTGGCTGCCAAACAAACAAGCAAAGTAACAAGAAGAAAAATACAAACAAAACACTCACTCTGAGTTAAGTATTGAAGGGTATTATCGATAGGGCCACTATTTTTTTTAATGGGTTACATTGTAGCATTCTGTTCTCTTTTGGATGCTATAATTTAATACTAGCATAAACAAATAATGAAGTCATACAACCATAATACAGATCAGAGGTTTTCAAAACTATTTTAAAGTAATGGAATTTTTTTCCCAGACATTTTGGTTTTTTGGGCAGAATTCCTGTCCAAAATAAGGCTGAAAATGGAGTTGCTCTAGTTGGAGGATTTCCTTTTTCCCTCCTTGGAATAGTAGGTAATTTGTGTAGCTGGGGCCCCTTTCTCCTCATTTCTTTCTTATTCTTCTCCTTCTCGTCCTCTCCTTTTGCTCCCTTAAAGTGGCTTCTGGAGCAAGTTGGAGGAACCCAATTTCTCCTCAGAGCAGTGTTTATAAATTACTGTTCAAAATAACCACATGATAAGGATCCTACAGATGTGACTTAAACAATGGATGAGGTGTTGACATTGGTGATTTCTTGGTTTCTCTAGCCTTTAATTCTGTACTATTCATTATTGTCTTCCTGGTCCTTTACTCTCTACATACCAAATCCTTACTCATCTCTTTGGCAATCTCTTTACTCTTTCAGTACCTCGGAATAACGAAATTTTTGTTTTTCATTATGTCTCCATTTCAGCAAATCTAATGATATACTAACCAGGTTTGCTACTCATTCTTCTGTTCACTTGGAGTCATAAACAGACATCACGAATATAGCCGTCACTGATGAAAGTGTTCTATCGATTTATGTTAGAGATGATCTATTGTTTTATGAGTTTGGGCACAGAGAGGTTAAAAGACTTGTCTGTCACATAACTAAATGGCAGAGTTGGGCTGAAACACAGGTCTTTATTCTCTTAGTCAAAATTTTCCAGGGTACGATTTTGAGCACTCCAGCAAATGAACTCAAATGTATTTCACCAAGCATTGCTTTCCCACCCCATTACACAAATAATAACAAAAGAAAATGAATATTAAAAAGAAAAATAAGATCCATTGCAAAGTTCTAACACATCTACTATGTCCCTTTTTCTATATCCTCTATATATCCTCTTTCATACACATAGTACTTCTATGGTTATAATTTTTGCAAGAGGGACCTCCTCCTCCTCTTTCTGTCATTTCCTTCTTTTTCTTTTCATTTCCCTCTTCGTTCTCCCCTTTCTTCTTCTCCTCGCCTTCCTCCTTTCCATCCTCCTCTGCCACTTCCTCCTCCTTCACTCAAGACTCAGTTGATAGCAGGCCATGCGGACAGGGATATCTTGGTGCAAACCTTCCAGGTCTCTTTTTTTCTTAAACAAAAGGAGTAAGAGGGTCTTTTCAACTAATCAAAATCAACCCCTTCTCCTGTATGAAAATTCTGAGAAGTGCGAGGACAGCCCTGCATATGATGTTTAGGGATTTGGGAGGACAGGAGAGACAGATAAATTAACATCTGTTTCCTGAGATTTGGAAGAAGGGAGTTTTATCAGGTCAGTTAAGTTGGCTACAACCAAGACCTAACGGCCGAAAATTCCTAAAATCTCATTTTCATGAGGGTGAAGACAGATGAAAGTATAAAAGAGCTGAAACCAAAAGACCATGTGTGCCTGGCCTGAGCAAAGATAGAGAGCAGAAGCGGGATATTGGTTCTACGTCAGGGAGGAACAAGTTCTGTTCCAGTTTCGTTTCATAGGAAGGGAATGCATGTGTGTGTGCACAAAGAGCTAAGTGGACAATGGACTTGTATATTTGGGGCTCAGGCTATTCATGAACAGATTCTCATCAGTGAGCATGACATCAGGGATTAGTCTTCCATTGAAGAACTTGCTATGATTAGAAGAGAGCTCCAATTAGGCCTTCATGGTCAGGACCAGAACAGGGGGAATGCAGCTATATCCTGAGAAAAATATTTACCTCCCTGCCACCTAGATAACCCATCAGAGTTTCCTTGGTATTTGGCAAGTCCCAATCATCTCTGCCCTGGAGGCAGCACTGGTTCCCATAACCTGCATTTTTACTGGAGACAATTTGGCTACGTGGTTTCCAATGGGCTTTTCTCCAAGAAGGCCACAATTCCACTATAGCCCCCTTCATGTGTTGTGGGGATAGGTGGGTGAGGTAATGAACAGAACTTGGATACTGAGGGCTCTCACCATTCTCTATATAGGGGGCTGGGGATTCCCCCTATATAGCAGCAATCTTCAGCTGCAGGGAGCACATGGAGAGATGACTGAAGTAGACCAGACTTCTCCCATCTCTCAGTCACTGGAAAGCTTTTGGGAATCTCTGGTCATATACTGGGGAGAGGGTTGAGGATTTGGCGGCCTAGCCTGGACTTTAGGACACTGCTGGCAGAGGGACCTGAGAAGGGTGTGTGAATTGCATCCCAAATCATAAAATGAGACACCTTAGCTAGGCTTGCATTCTACTTCTTCATTTACTTGTACATCATAAACATTTCTCATATTGCTACATGGTTTTGTATATTTGTTTATTAAATGGCCTTCGTAATTATGATTTGATTGCACCATAATGATTCCCTTAAGAGGATATGCCATAATTTGTTAGGCATTCATTGATTGCTGGACATTTAGGTTTTTTCCAATGTCTCATGATTACAAATAATGTTGCAAAAATATGCCTATTGCTTCTTTTCTTATGTTAAATCATTTCCTCAGTGTACATTCCCAGGAGTGAGATTACTGAGTCAAAGTGTAAACATTTCAGTTAAACAAGTCCAAAGGGAAGAACACATTCTATATGCTTGAAAAATAAACTATGAATCTGAAAAATACCAATTGACTGGGTCTGAATCTTTGCCCCATTTGATTTAATTTAAAATGAAGGTAAACTTTCCTTTTCTACAACTGAATCCTGTGAATTAGCATCAACCACTTAAAGCTCTACCAACAAGCTGACCAAACAGACTCTAACTACAGGCCTGTGATATAGCAGAACAAAATGATCTCGCCCTTGGGTTCAGTACAACATCCAATTGCATTATCATTTTCCCAGTAAATAGCTCTTGTCATCCCTAAGTACAGCTGTGTGAAACCAACAGCATCCACTTGGCAGTGAATCGCATACCAAAGTGTTACTCAATTATTATCCAGAAATAAAACTTAAATCATTTCTCCTGGCTAACTGAGTGTAAGGTACTTTTTATCTACCAAAGGGTAAAATCACGCCTCTTAAGCAATCTTTGGCTTCCAATGTCAGCTTTCTGATAGAGGAGGGTATTTTGACGGCCTGAAAACGTAAGGTGGACTTGCAAAGCTGTCTCTCCCCTCCCCCTCTTCCCTTGGTTTTTGGCACTCAGAGTGCAATCCTGAGGCTTCACCTCTAGACAAATTCCACACTTACCTTACCATTTCCCTAAGGGAAACATATTTCACAATAGTTACACTACAGTGATATTTGTTTCACTTCAATGGAAATTTATTGAGTGTGTTTGCAGCAGGGCATATGGAAAGAATATGGGCTGAAGAATCACGTGACCTGTTGTGTATTCACGAAAAATTTATGTAATTTTCCTAAATTCCAACACCCTTATTTGTTAAATGTAGTAATAATACATTTTCACATGTAATAATAATACCTCTCTCACAAATTGTGAGGTATAAATAATATAAAAAATGAGAAGTGTTGGGTATACAATAGGCACTCAATAAATGCTAGTTCTTTTTCTTGGGGTCTAGATGGAATATAAAACTGAAAGACCTGGTTCCTGCTCTCAAAGCCTACAGAATGGCAGATCTGAGCAGATAAGGACAAACGGCTATGATACCTAACAGTCTGCAACAAATACCACAAAAGAGAAAGTTTGAAGGGAAAGATCGAGGAGAGAGAGACATCTAAGAGGTGGTCTATAGAGGTCATATAAAATAGTGAAAATAAACATGGAAGTCAGAGGTCCTGGATTTCACCAAGTAACCTGACTTCTTTGAGACCAAGTCTCTTCATCTGGAAATGAAGGAAGTAAATTAATATTAATAGAGTTTGAAAACAAATGACATCATGTATATGAAATCTCTTTGTAACTGTAACATCCTTTGCATTTGCTAGTTATTTTAATAATGATAATTCCAGATTTAACTATCTGGAAACCCTTTACTGAAGTGCTGGGATATGAAATAGTTCTTATAGAATGGATTGGATGTCGATCACATGTTAGAATTGGCTGAGGGAGTAGCTTAAGTAAAGATGCATGAGGAAGAAAATGTACCTTAGGGTGAGTGAGCGGTGTAAATGGAAATAGTGCAAAGTGGGTTGAGACCATATGGGGAAAACTTTGGATGGATGGTTTGCTAAGCATGTATTTGCATGTTATGTCACATCATGGGAGGCTCTTAAAGTTTTTTGAACTGGAAGCAAAACCACTCTCATTTTTCTCATCTCACAACTGAGTTTTAGAAAAGAATTCTCACAGTGGTAAAAAGACAGCACACTCCCTATCCTTCACTGAGAATTTATATCATACATCTCAGAATCAAAAATTGAATTAGAGAGGTTAGCTTAAAACATTCTTCAGTAGACTGAATAGTAGCCCCCAAAGATGTCCACATTCTAATCTCCAGAACTTGTGAATATGTAACTTCATATGGAAAAAAGGGATTTTGTAGGTGTGATTAGGATCTTGAGATGGGAGTAGTGTCCTGGATTATCCAGGTGGGTGCAAAGTAATCACAAGGGTTCATATAAGAAAAAGGCAAGAGTGTCAAAATCAGAGAGAAGGGAGATGTGCAGCAGAAGTTGGAACGATATGCTTTGAAGATGGAGGAAGGGACCACGTGTTAAGGAATGCAGGAAAGCTGGGAAACGCAAGGACTGGATTCACCCTAGAGCCTCCAGAAGAAATGTAACCCTGCCAACACCTTGCTTTTGGGACTCTGACCTTGAGAACTGTCAGATAATATATTTGTCTTGTCAGCCACTTGGGGTACAGTAATTCATTGTATCAACAATAGGAAACTGATACGTATCCACATCCTTTATCTCTGTTGTTTTTAGCTTGTTGTTTTCAATCTCTGTCCCTAACCCACTACCCACACGCATTATAGATAAATTAAAATACCAAAACTTTTCTCCTGGGATTTCTTTGAGAATACAAATGCATATCATCAAACCAAACATTTTAGTGTCTGTAAGAAAGGTTCAGACTTGATCTTAAAGAAAAAAAATCCAAGATCAGTTTGCAAGTGGTACTTTTGCCTATTTGATTTTCCTGATCAACCTGACAGTATTTGGAGTCATGGATTCACTGAATTGGCCGTTAAAATGTAGTCTCAGCTTAGGATCATAAAGGTAAATTACAAATGCTGCTCTCTCCAAATAATCCCAACCCTTCATATACACAGCCATTCATAAGACTTTTCTTCTGCTGTTCAGTGTTCAACTTGGCCCTTGTACAGCCTGGAAGTTGGAGGAAAAAAAATCACTAACTTTTAAACACAGTTAAAGTAACAAGAAACTGGAAAAGAGAAAAATATATCACAAACTAAGGTGCTTTAAGAACTTACCAGGATTCCTTCGTGGCCATTCTTTTGTATTCCTATCCCCTATGACTTCAGCCAAAAAACATTAAAATGAGTTCCTTATACTGTGCATGGTTTGCAGGTGAGGGTTGTCTGAGCTTTAATTTGCTGTTTGATTCGCCCCAGGATTTTCAGGTGTTGCACGAGGGAGTAAAGTACAGAGCGTACCTTAGATCTTGGTTGTCAGCCATTGGACGATGGCCATTGGATTATTAAACCATCCAAGCACGCTGGGTCTCAACCACAAAATTTAATTTTCCCTACTGCAGGGACTAATCAACTACCACAGACTTAAAGACCTAAAGAGACTTTTTATCTGCAAAAAATTTCCCCCTTCAGACTGAAGTGGAGCTAATTTTAGTTTTGTCTATCCTCAGGGTTATAAACATTGATAGAAATTCAGCTTGATGAGAAACAGATAAGAAGTGGAATTTATATGAATACAATCTGTGACATAAATTAAAGAAAGACGAAAGCTCTAAGGTTCTTGGTAACACCTCAGTAAATAATGTTGGAGGATTCCACTATAGGCTGTCCCCACCATACTTGTTAACTTAATATACTTTTGCGTCCTCTAGCTACCAGGGAATGTCTCCCCGTTCCTTCCTGCTGTCCCCATGAAGATTTCCCTCTTCTCGACCCCTTTCCTTTTTGTTGGCACCTCCTCATCCTCCACTCTCATCATATCCCACCTCTAACCGTGTACGAGAGTGCAGAATTGGCGATATTGAAGCAGAAGCAGGGAAGAGAAGAAATTCACATGCATTGTGAATAATAATAACCCCTAAGATATTGGGGCCACTGGTTTTCAGGTCCCTATTACCGGCAGCCAAACACTTCTAACAGATTCTCAAAGCATCCTATTATACAACCAAGATTTTTTAATGATAAAAAGAAACTTGTAAATATCCTTAAGCCTTCCAACCCTTATCGTTAAAACTATTTAAAATAAGGAATGCCCCAAAAGAAACAAATAAAATTCGTGTTTTTGACCACCTAAAGACTGCTACTGAAGCAGAGGGTGCCACATGGCGTCCATTGCTCCTAGGCTGATGCAATCAACATGGAATAATAAAATGGAATGGGCTGACTCTTGAGGTGGAAAAACTTTTGATTATGTGGATTACACGATCAGAAGCAGCAAATCCACATGGCTCTGAGCCAATTGACAATTGCAGGAAGGGCACTGCATCTCTTTCAAATACTTAAGGATGAGCTCATTGAGACATCAAAGAAATAAGTTTTAACTATAGCAAAGGATAGATTTGATTGCTTTAGGACACAAATTGTTTGGCATAACGCCAGAGTTTGGGGGTAAATTCCAAGTACTCATACAGGTGACCCAAGACTTATAGCTGCTTAACTTCTAACTATCATTCAGGAAACAATTAAGATATAAGTGCTGGGGTGCAGTCAGCAGTAGACTTCAGGGATCTTCTGGGAGGTATATGTTTTGGGGGTCTGGCTAGAAGACCAAGCATAATTTTTGACCATTTCTATTGAAACATATAATCAAAATTCAGTACAACCAACTTAAAAACTAGCTTTTCAAAGCAAGTTGTGTTTTGCAATGCCAAAATTATCCAGAGAAAACAAACTAGTGCCTTACTTAATGCAAGTGTTTTATAGATTTTTATTTTTTCCAATAGAGCAGAAAGTTGATTCTGACTGAAGATTGAAATGCCTTTTTTTGTTTTGTTTTTTGATGAGGAAGATTAGCTCTGAGCTAACATCTGTTGCCAATCCTCCTCTTTTTGCTGAGGAAGATTGGCCCTGAGCTAACATCCGTGTCCATACTCCTCTATTTTATGTGGGACGCCACCACAGCATGGCTTGATAAGTGGTGCGCAGGTCCACGCCCAGGATCTGAACCCGAGAACCCTGAGCCACTGAAGGGGAGCACGGGAACTTAACCACTACGCCACCAGACCGGCCCCTGAAATGCCTGTTAACCAGCCTGCATCCTCAGGGTTTTTTCAATCCAATTAAGAGTCTTTACATTTGCCTGAAATGGCAGTAGATTAATGGTAAAAATCAACATGGCTAATTGGAAGAAGACACAGCACTTTACTCCTTTTGTACCTTAAGGGACAAACATTTTGAGGTATCTGCCCATCATTCCATTTTTCTTACTTATTTAAGAAAACCCCAGATTTGCTGGGTGGCAATGTGCTCAGTCCCAAGAGGTGCCTCCTGCTGTCATAAATAAATCAGAGGTAACTCCTTCCCCTCTGCCAATTATTGGTAGAGGGGTGGGTATAGGAGCCAGTTCTGGCCAATGGGGTATAAGGAAAAGCACGAAGAAAGCCTTTTTCCTGCCATCAATCTTTATCCCCCTTCTGTTTGGAATGTGGTTCCATGAAACTTTGATGATGGGTATGTCAGCAGCCATTCTGAGATCGTCAGGGGAAAGCTCATCGCCTCACTGAGGATATGCAGAACAGAAGCTTGGAAAGAGGGCCCCTTAGTGATATCATTAAGTCCCCAAGCACAACCCAGGAATTACCTCCCCTGGCCTTCTTGTTCTGCAAACAATAAATGTTTTCTATTTTAAGCAACTTTTGGTTGAGTATTTTGTTGTATGCAGCAAAAAGCATTCTAAATGATAAACTCAAAAGACTCTTTTGGGGGCGACTCAACACTTCATCATGCAACTCAGGGACTCAAAGAATATAAGAAAACAGATTTGAGAGCTTTGGGCCAAAGAACCACAATGGTTACCCAAAGGTGTTTTCCTGCAGGAAATTCAGGGAAGAATTTGGACCACAGCAATCTTCCCCTTGTAAAAATTAACCCAAGGTAGTAAAAATTAACCCACAGCTAAAGGAACAGTTGAGTTCAAGAATTTTTTAAGATTAAAGAATCATATTTCACTCTGATATTTTGAAAGTTAAAAGGAATTGAGATGTCAGAATTCCTGCAAACGAGTAGCATTCTGTTGAGTTTTCTAAAATGGTCTCACTTGCTATTTTTGGAAATCTCTTTGGTAAGTTTCACACCTATGTTCTAGGAAGTTGAGATATCTCAATTTTATGTATTAAAATGAGACATGGTCTCAAGTAACTCCTGAGCAGAAAAAAAACATTGGGAAGATCACTGTGCGTCTCCCAGCTGTAAAATTAATTTATGTTACCTTGAACCATAAGAAGTATTTCCGAGACAATTCCTGAGACAAGAGGAGAGTGCGAAGTAGGTGGAAAGTGTAGGGAGGAGGGGTGTCAGAAGGGCAATCGAATGAAATAACGGTCCCTTTAAATCCACCGGTTCTGGCGATAAAGGTTGTAGGAGACACATGTTAAATTTATCAGGAGGAAGCAGGATGGCTCCCAGGACTAAGAAAGAAAGCCATTGTGAAGGGTTCTTTCAAAATGATTGCTGTTGAGGCTTTACAAGAAACATTAGCTTTAAACAAAAATTGGAAATCGGAGGAAGTTCCTACCAAAGAAAACAATTGTAAGTATTCTTAATTGCCTGGAAATAATTTGTCACTCAAAATTGGACAATGCACAATACATTTATATAAATGGTTTAGAGGCAGCAGAGTCGTATTTTCTTTGCCCGTAGTGAGTTGATAACACACTCAAGACAAGGGACCTGACTTGCACTTTTCTATCTCCTCCTTCCTTCTCTACAACCTCTTCTTGCTTTTTGAGGCTGAGGAGGGACAGTAGGGAGGAAAGCAGGCATAAAATCACGGCAAGAGTCTGTGACTGCTACTCTATGTGTTTTATTATTTCAGGAATTCATTCAAAGCTGGGCTGCAATTACATTTAAAACAGGAGAATAATGGGCTATTGACGTATATATGGTTTTAGAAATATAAGGCCCCATTTTCTCAGCTGGAATTTCCCCTACAATGTGCATTTGCATTACATTAGAGATGCTCTTGTGGAAAAAGAGGATCACATGCATTCAGACATTTTGACATTATCTGGGTCAGAGGCAACGTTTAAAAGCAATAGCCCTACAGTATCACAGCTCTCTTACAGGCAAGCATTACAGTGCATTAGAGAAGGAGGAGGCAAGCCCTGAGCGTCTCCCTGCATTGGCCATGTTTTATGACATACCTGCCTAACCCAGACATTAATCTACTGAAGATGAATTGGCCTGGTCATGGTCCTCTACTAACCTTCAACGGCGTGTACATTACCTAAATTGAAATCTGCACTTTTTCATGCCACGTGTGGTTTGATGTGATGGTCCAAGGAATGTGGGGTGCATTAGAATTGGTTTTTATGTGGAGAGAATCTCCCCTCCTATTTACCTTTCAGCAAGGCAGCTGCATGCTTTCCTCCTCACCTGACAATGAAGGCATTATTCTCTTCTACTTCACCCAAGAGTAGCTCCCCTGGCCGGCTCAAAATTGCACAGCGCTGGTCAGGTATGTAAGCAACTCAGGGCCTTTCCTGTTCCCAGAAGTGCTAAAGACATCATGAAAAAGGAATGCAGAAGTTTTCACCTGTTGTAATTGTCTAATAACGCCCCGTACAATGAATTCTTTGTCATCTTCCAAGAAGAGGTCAGTTGTGTCAGTGATTACATGAGCACTTTATGTGAATAGAAAGACCTGTGTAATTGGTGTGATACCACAAGTAAAATCTCATCGAAGTTGCATAAGATGTCTATAATTTTCTAATCCCTCATGTTCTCGTTCCCCAGACATGACACTCTTTATTTACCCTGCACTTAGGATTCTTTCCTGGATGGGCAGGGGAATGTGAGTTGTACTGGCCCCTCTATAATTAGTGGAAAAGCGGGGGAGATGCTAGGAAACAGTGAGTCCTTGTGAAACTGCCTTCCCTGAATTTTCTATGTTCTTCTGCAGGTTAAAATTGAAAGAGTAAATGGACATCAGAGAGGTCAAGAGCATAGGCTTTATGGATGGACAACCTGGGTTCAAATCTTCCTCCTCCATCTATCAGAGAAGTGTGACCTTTGAACTTAATTTCCTCACAGGCAAATTGGTGATAGCATGAGGATTAAACGGGATCCTGTAATCAGTCATTCATTCATTCAATGAGTATTTATGAAACACTTCCAAGTACGAAGCACTGTGTGTGCCTCCAGCTATTGGAAATATGGTGCTATATCTTGCTTTTGTGGAGCCTATAGTGGTTAATCCAGGAAAGCATTTAGCATACAGTGCTTGGCACGTAGTAAACACACCATAAATTTGCTATTATCATCATAATTACTGTAATAAAAGTATGCAGAGTCACATTTCCACACTTCCTATTGAAGATATTCCATGCTGTCATCTAGAAGAGCAACAGAAGGGTAATTTTAAACAATGGTATGACACTCTCCAGAAAAGCATAGTTTAAAACTTTGACTACTCACTTTCTCAATGCAGATACTTTTGTAAAAACATTAACTCTCTGTTTTGGCAATCAAAGTTGATGGTGCATTCTGGCTGTTTTCACTTCAAGGTTATTGAGAGCCAACTGTATGCTAAGCACTCTTGCACTGGGGGGGGAGTCTGGAAAGACAGCTTTTTGACTCTTTCCCATTGTTAAAATCATTTTTATTGTCCATTATGTTCACAGAACAACTTCAAAGAAATTATCTTGTTCCTGGGTATAAATGCTCCCAATGTTTTGATCCACGAAGAACCTATTCAATATTAGTGATCAAAAGTGCCAATGCTGACATTCAGGCCACTGGAATTTTAGTACCATTAACTCTCCTACCACAAAACTGAGTTCATTTGTTTACTGAAGTCACTTAAAGTAAGAATGACATTGCCTGGCAAGTTCCCATGGAACTGGGTTGCAAACAATCGTAACATAAATAAGGAGTCTCTGGCAAAGAGGTGCCAAAGAACTGAAGGTAAATGTGTTGATGTAGCTGGGTAGGACAGCCATACACCTGCTGGTGTTATACATGGCATGAACCAATGACATTTGTTTCCACTTTCTTAGGTAATAAATTTTCTTGGTGAGTAATGGTGCACACCTACCAATTTAGAAAATTAGAGAGACAGTTTCCCTTTCAGGGAATTGGCTCCAAAGGATGTGTGGAGAGCTGGAGGCTCTTTGAATAATCCGAACTCTCCACAAAGTAATTCCTTAGAATTTGTCTCACTGACTTTGGGAACAATTTGCAGAGAGTACAGAACATTTTAATAAAGACACTCTATTATACAAGCCTTGATAACTATGTGAAGGAAGGGCTCTGCAGAGAACACAGTGAAATACTATAAACCTCTACCCAGAAAATAACTTGAAGAGGTCGTTGTACTGTTTTGTTGAACATAATTTATCTCCTAGATTCTGAGAATAATGGCCATTAAGCAAGGCCTCAGTTTTGATAAAACTAATGACTAAATCACAAAATGTTTTTTGAAGTGCTAAGAAAAGCAAGCCCAAATTTAAACTGAATTTCAAGTGTAAACGCAGTTCTTTATTGATTTTTTCCATAAAATTATGAAGGCCTTTGTCTGTTTTCCTTTGATCTTGCTTTGTTGTTTCTGGAATTTTCCTAGGGATAATACATTTGAAAGACTATCCAATCATATGAAGCATCTTTGCGGAAGTGAAACCATCAAATAGATGCAGGAAAACTGTGCTTTTGCGTCTAAAGGAGATTAGAATAGAACCCTCTCTCCACTTCACCAGAGCTTTTAGTTCCCAGTTCCTCAATTGGTATTGGGAAGCACTAACAAAGGAGAACAAAAGTTTCTCCCAACCTCATTTGCCTAGATAGCTTGTTTGCTCACATATTCCCTCAGTACACAGAGAGGAGATAAATAATTTCCTAATTAAATCAGCGTACAGAGGCAGCATCATATTTCTCTGATTGCACAGAGTTCACTGTATCAGTCAGAATAGACCAAATTATGCTATGATAACAAAAATCCAAAAATCCCATTGACTTAAAATATGAATTTTCTTAAAATATGAGATTTCTAGTTTTCAACTTGGCTTAGTAGGGGCTCTTCTCAACTAAGTCACTGGAAGATGCACCGATCTTTAACACATGCTTCCAGCCTCTCCCTGACAGGAGAGGACTGAGGATCTGGAAATGTGAACATTGGCTTTTAGGGGCTTCCACTTAGTGGGGACACATGTCACATCTGCTCCTATATCATTGGCCAAGTCAGTCATGTATCTAAGCCTAATTTCAAGGGGACAGGGAAGAGCACTTATCCCATGTACCCAGAGTCCCTGTGCCCAAGAAAATCACAATCTACAGTAGGAGTCCTAAGAGTCTTGCTCACCACATTAGGCCAGTGGCTCTCAACTAGGGGGAAATTTGCCCCCCAGAAAGCACTTGGCAATGTCTGGAGACATTTTTGGTTGTCACATTGAAAGGAAGTTGATACTGGCATCTAGTGGTTAGAGGCCAGGCATGCTGCTAAACATCTCACAATGCACAGGACAGCCCCCACAACCAAGAATTATCATGGTAATGTCAATAGTGCTGAAGTTGAGAAACCCTGCATTGGATTACTGGGTTTCTCAAACCTAGTGTACATAAGAAAGTCCATGCCCAAACAGAAATCAAGATATATTATAAAGCTATAGTAATTGAAACTGTGGTATTGGTGAGGAACAGACAGATCAAGACAACAGAAAAGGGAGGCTGAAAACATATTCACTAAATGTGAATGTGGTAAATTACAGAGGTGACAATCTCAAACAATAGGAAATGATGTTGGGGTAATTATCTATGTGGAAAAAATAAGTAACGTATCTTTTCCTCATATCATGGGCAAAGATAAATTCCAGATGGATTGAAAATCTAAAAGTAAAAACAAGACTGTCAATTTACTAGAAGAAAATATGAGCATGTTTTTATGACCAAAGGGGTAAAGAAGGTCTTAAACAAAAAACAAAAGAAACAAAAAAAAAATACACATAATTATGATAATATCAAAATTATATGACAAGCAAGAGACTGGGACAAATACTTGCAAATATTTATATAACACATATCTAAAATATATGAAGAAAAATCATCTAAAATATGTAAAGAAACTCATCAAGTATAAAAGGAAAGAGGGAAAACACAAATGAGTCCTGAGTATCTTGCAGTGTCTCCAAATGAGGAAGTGCTCAAAAAACAAATGATGACTCGTCAAAGGGACAGAGGAACCAACCTAAAAGAGCTCCCGGTGGCAAAGCTGGAGCAATTTGACCAATAAAATAAATAGCATAGTACTGGATGATAACTCAAAGCATAAAATAAATATACAGGAGTCCATACTGATATAGATAAATGATTGGAGAAATAAATAAATAGGAGAAAAGAGACAAGCCCTCCTTGCAGACAGGTTCCAAATACCTTATGTAGATAGTACCTCCTCCTCCCCAGGAGGTGGGGCTTAACCACTCCCTCTGCCCCACCCCCAAAATGTGGGCTGGACTTAGTGACTTGCTCCAAAAGAATAGAATATGGAAAGGAGGGAATGATGTAGCTTTACAGCAGAAAAATGTGGTGAATACTATCTTGGTCATACCTGTATGGTATCCAAGAAAACAGTCTGCAAGGTCCCATGTTAAAGTAAAAATGGTGGTTACCTTGGTTAGCAGACAAGGTGGAAACTGTGATATGTAGATATCTGGAGAGAAGACGGGAATGGTACTTTGAAAATAATAGTTACTCCTTCTATAATTAAAAAGCAATTTAAAATAAATGTTGGTACTTGTTAAAGATGATCAGTTCTTTGATTCTTACCCTCTAAAATTTAGTAGGTCTAGGGTGGGGTCCAGAAATAAGAATTTTTAACATATGCTGCAGATGATTCTAATGTGGTGAGCACAATAGACATTGCATTCGAGAAACTGGAAGGTAACAAGTTTTCAAGCTGTGTACCATATATCACTTACTTTTCTGAGCTGGATAGGATTAATTTCATATGTCCTACAACCAGTGTTAGGATTTGAAAGGGCCCAAGTTCTGATTCAAATGAGACGTAAGACAAAAGACTAAGGCAAATGGGAGATAATATCATCTTTACTGCATATAAAACTGATATTGGAGGATGTGGCTTACATCTGCGGACAGGTGATCTTCATAATATTAAATTACAGAATTAAACAGGCTCACCTACCCAGTCACACTGGGCAGGTCTCCGCTTTTACCTCATGGCAAAGAGCATGTGCAGTCTTTACCCAGCTTTATCTCCATGAGTAAAAGAAAAGAGCTACTCAATATATTCTTCTTGAACATAACAAAGAGAAGTCATTCCTTCTCCCATAAGGTGCAGTGAGTGAGGGGCTGTAGAGAGGCCAAGAGTGTTATCCTAGTGGAGCTCTCTCCACATGGAAACATGGTGGCACTGGCAAGAGTTCCAAACTCCTAGCAAACTCCTAACAATATAGGATGATATGAGAAAAAACTATGGTGTTATTCAAAGAAGCTGCACCCTTAGAGGCAATTCTATCATTCAAAGGCATTACTTCTTCAACTGATGCTTCAATTTTTAATTCCATTTTCCTCCATATTTTATTAAAATTGAATTCACACTTTTTATCTGTGGGAGATTAACGAAGCAATGGTCTTCAATTTTTCACTTGTTCTTGTATCCACAACCTTGCATGGTCCCCACCCACACTTTGGGCTTACCCACAAATTTTTTAGTCAATGGAATTTGAAAATGACACTTAAAGTCTATTTTTATACTGGGCTTTGGAACTCTTGCCAGTGCCACCATATGAAAAGGCCTGGGCTAGCCTGTTGGAGGATCAGAAGCAGATAGCCAAGATACTCCCCCTGCTCCAGCTGACACATTGCGACATAACCGCGAGACCTGTGAGAGAGGTCATCTGACACCAGCCCCAGATGACCTGCCAAATGCCTGCAAACACATGAGCGAACCCAGATGAGATCAAGAGTCTGGCCTGAACCAGAAAAAGACCTACCCAACAGTATTGTCAACCAATAAAATGGCTAAGCCACTAAGCTTTTGGGTGGCTCTGCAGCAAAAGCTATATGATACTCTATATAGCATGAAGTAGATAACTACATGATATCCTATAATTTTCCTTTAATATTTTGTGTGAAATTCTGAAACTCCCTAATGCTGAAAATTTAAATACTGTTCATGAACCTTATGAGATAAAAGTAGATAAAATTTAAAACTCAATAAATTTAAATCTATAGGGTTTTTTCTTTTTTTTGTATTGCCCTCCTGACACTCATACTCAACCTCTATCTGAAACATTCTCCAGTTGAATACAAATTTGACATGAGACCTCAGTGTTGACTAGGTTAACGGCTGTGCAGTCAATTTGTATAGTAACTATATTTAGATATTAGCATCTTCCTTACTTTAGGCATTTTTGTTCTTAGGACCATATCCTTGGACAATACTGAGAAATACGCTGAGTCCTAATATGCTCCTAAGAAGAAACTGAGGATGTAATTCTTCCCTGAGTGGTGGTTAAAGGAGTTTATTAGCAGCTTTGATAATAGCAAACATGTTTTTATCAAGTGCTGGTTTAAATTGTGTATCAGTGGGAACTCTTTAAACGTTCAAATACAACAAATTTAATTGTTCACATGAGTTTGCATTTGAAACAAGTAAATGTATTTTGTTTCCTCTGTGGGTTTGGTACAACTTTGCCTATAAATCTAGGATGTTATTTAACATCCCAGAAGTCCCCATGAAAGGGGCCATCAAAATGGAACAGTCATCTGCAACAGATCTGTAAGGAGTGAGTTCAGACACTGTTTGCCAGAAAGAGTCATCTACTGTCTTCCAATTCATAGGTAGTTGGAGATCCAAACCCCTCTCCTATTCCATCCTACCACAAGTTCAGTGATTTCCCAAGCACGGTGCCGGGGCACCAAGAATTCAACACCATCACCCTCCCCTTCTTGGTTCTTTTCTCCAGTCTATCCAAGCTACTTTGGAGATCTGTGGATGAATGCCATAAAGCTTGACTAATGCATACCCTTGGTTGCAATCAAAGTTATTTTAAGAAGATTTGCTATGTGGAAAAACATCCAGAGGGATAAGCTTGAAGCATTTGAAAGCTCTCACTTAGCTCTAAGTTGTAACCCACCTAATAAAAAAAATCTCAAAAGCTAAAGGGAAATACCTTTGCCAAAATCAGTCTTGTGCAATAATGCATTTTGGGACACGCTGAGGAATCACCAGTAAGAACTATGACAAACCGCATAAACAGCTGCACCTATTTAAAGCCATTAGTTTTTGCACTGGCATGAGTGTAATTCACTCTCAAGTTATTCTTATTGCTGAAAATTAAGGGCAGAGGCAGCTATTTGTTTACTTGTGGCAGCGGGATTGTCATTAAAGGAATACATTTGATTCTGTTACATTTACATTCCTACGAGCAAAGCAAACTCAAACCAGAAGATGCTTGTTATACACAAACGTAAGCATACGTGCTCACACCAGGAAACGAAACCTGAATCTTTTGTAATCATTACAAAATGCTAATTATGACTATTATACCACCTTATGTGAAATACCAGCTTGAGGAGTGATAGAGGTTTGACATGTATTCTTTGTGGGAGGAGTGGTTCTGAATATTGGAGATTTTGTCCTCCCTGCCTACCTTCAGAGAGAAGTAAATCATCTAGTTTGTAACTAGAAAAGTTAGACATCCTTAGTTCTATTTATTGTTGTTTTAAATTGCGGCAAGCCCTTTAAAATAAGAATGCGGTTGGGGCTGGCCCGGTGGCATAGTGGTTGAGTTCACGTGCTCCACTTTGGCAGTCTGGGGTTCGCAGGTTCAGATCCCGGGCATGGACCTGCACACTGCTCATCAAGCCATGCTGTGGAGGCATCCTATATACAAAGAAGAATAAGACTGGCACAGATGTTAGCTCAGGGACCATCTTCCTCAAGCAAAAAGAGGAAGATTGCAACAGATGTTAGCTCAGGACTGATCTTCCTTACCAAAAAAAAAAAAAAATGCAGTAGTTATCTCTGTGATAGGGGCAAGGAGTAGGTAGGACCCTCAAGTCAATGCACAAGTCTACAAGAGAGCTTTCTGCAGTGAAGGAAAATTTTCTGTATCTTAATTGGGGTGGTTATGTGGGTATGTGCATTTGGCAAAACTCATCAAACTGTACACTTCAAATCTACATTGTACTTTTTTTTAAAGATTTTATTTATTTTATTTTTCCCCCCAAAGCCCCAGTGGATAGTTGTATGCCGTAGCTGCACATCCTTCTAGTTGCTGTATGCGGGACTCGGCCTCAGGATGAACGGAGAAGTGGTGCCTCGATGCGCACCCGGGATCCGAACCCGGGCCACCAGCATCGCAGCGCGCGCACTTAACCACCAAGCCACAGGGCCGGCCCTACATTGTACTTTAAAAGGAGAAAAAAATTAGGACGAGAGGGCAAATCAAGTAGGGCCGTATAGGCTATGGTAAAGGATTTGGATTTCTTTGTGAGACGTGAATTTATTTATTGGAGGTTTTCCAGCAAAGGAGTGACATGATGTCACATTTTAAGAGGTGGACTCCATCTGTGATGTGGTCCATTTATTGTAGCAGGGCAAAACTTGAAGAGGGAGACCATCCAGAGTGCTATTGCAATAGTCAAGGAATGCCCCAATGTTGGCCTGGCAGAGGTGGTCACAGTGGAGGTGGTGAGAAGTGGTTGTACTTCTGCCCTGGACCTCGTGCTATGCTGCCCAGGTATCCTCTGTCCCTCATGGGAAGGATTTATACCCCAGCTGCTGGGAAGGTGTGGGTGCCAGCACTCAGCTGTCAGTCATGTTCGGGAATTGTATCTTCTGATGAGATCCACCTGCTCCTTCCCTAGGACAGCCCAAATACAATAACAGGTTGATGCAGGGGTATAATGGCCTGGCTCTCTGGACCCAATGGAGGACAACCCAGAAGCACCATCCCAGCCTTAGAGCTCCATGCAGGTTTGTCTCAGGCCTTGTGACTGCACGACAACTTCTCTCCCCTCAGATCCTGCTTCTGTTCTTTTCCCCACACAGGTGTCGACCCTAAAAGCACTCCCTAATAAATGCTAATCTCTGTTTCACAATCTGCTTCCTGGAGAACTCAGTCTGTGATGATTTCCAATAGAAGTTGATTTCACGGGGGCCGGCCCCGTGGCTTGGCAGTTAAGTGCGCGCGCTCCACTATGGGCGGCCCGGGTTCGGATCCTGGGTGAGCACCGACGCACTGGCTTGTCCAGCCATGCTGAGGCGGCATCCCACATACAGCAACTAGAAGGATGTGCAACTATGACATACAACTATCTACTGGAGCTTTGGGGGGAAAAAAAAAAAAGGAGGAAGACTGGCAATAGATGTTAGCTCAGGGCTGGTCTTCCTCAGCAAAAAGAGGAGGATTGGCATGGATGTTAGCTCAGGGCTGGATCTTCCTCACAAAAAAAAAAAAAAGAATTAGCCTGAACTCACAAATTAAAAAAAAAAAAAGAAGTTGATTTCTTTTTTCATCTAAAATCGAAAGGTGTATTTCAGGAATCGCGTCCTCTCATCTAGTGATGGCAGGTGGTGATCATGGTCTGGAAACATGAGGCCATGAGTAGTCTCTCCCAGCTACTGCTCCTTAACCGGCCCTGGGACATCACACAGTCAGTTCTCTGGTTCTCAGTTCTATCTTCTATAAAATAAACAGGAATTTAATCAAAGGAGATACTCCAGAAGAAAAACTTTACAACTTTATCATAAAATTCATTAGAAATATTAAAAGTAACTGAAAACCAGCCTATCATTTTGTTACTAGTACTCAAGATCTTGTCTTCCCTTGATCCACTCCCTGGTTATTAGCTGTTTCTCAATGTTCGTGTATGTCTCCAAAAGGGACACAGGATACGTGAAAGAAGATTAGATGAAACCTAGCCAATTCTGCAAATTGTTTGCAAATCTGATAAGACTTCATTGGAGAAGATTGTTATGATTAATTACTAAACTCAATTTCTTGGGGTTTTTTTTTTTTTTTTTTTTTGAGGTTTCAGTCCCTGCCCAAGTGATTCTAAGTGGCTCCAAGTCACCGCCTGACTTGATTTAGCTCTTCTAGGACTTGATCTTCTCCCACGCTATTTGTTTAAGACAAGCCTGTTTCAGCCTCTCACGTTCGCTCCGCCTGAAACACTCAACCCTTAGCACAGTTAGCTCCTATTCATCTTTTGGGTCTCAGCTGAAAAGTTACATCTTCAAGGAATTTTTTCTTACCACCAGCAATGCCTGGTGATTTCTACCTGCTTGGAACATTCCCACAAGCTTATCCCATACTGGGGAGACTTCTAGAAGCTACATGTAACTCCACAGGTGAGCGAGAGTGACATTGAACCCAGCTCTATTTTTAAAAAATAAATAAATTATTTGAAAAATCATTAGTTACTATTAGCAACTTATTACTTGTAATACACTTCAAAACAAATTAACATGTACCGGTTGGTCACTATACCAAGCAACATTTAGTATCTCTGTTTTAGAGAACTCCATATTGTAACTGTAGGGAAAGAGAGTGAATCATGCATCCTGATTTTGTAAGTTTAACTATCCTTTGAAGACTTTTTCAACTTGAGGGATGGGAACAAAGGAAGTAATGATTACATGTTCAGCCATCCTTGATGTGCTAGCAAAGAAAGAAATGTTTACATGCATTTCTACAACATTTTCTGTGGTAGATTTAAGATATCTGGGTGCAAATTCCTTGACACGACTCTCTTTGCGAAGTGGGGTCTGTGCTCTCCACTTGAATCTGAGCAGGCTTCATGACGGATCTGACCAGTAGAATAGAACAGAAGTGACACTGTGCCAGTTTCCAGTCTCAGCCCTTAAGAAACAGTTTCTTCTTCTTTTTTTTTTTAATTAATTTTTTATCGAGGTAACATTGGTTTATAAGGTTTCGGGTGTACATCATTATATTTCAATTTCTGTGTAGACCGCATCGTGTTCACCACCCAAAGTCTAATTACCATCCGTCACTGTACACATGTGTCCTTTTACCCCATTTGCCCGCCCCCCCCCGGTAACCATCAATCTCTTCTCATAGCTATGTGTTCGTTTGTTGTTGTTGTTATTTATCTTCTACCTATGAGAAATCATACGGTATTTGGCTTTCTCCATCTGACTTCCTTCGCTTAGCATCATGACCTCAAGGTCCATGCCTGTTGTCACAAATGGCAGGATTTCATTTTTTTTATGGCTGAGTAGTATTCCATTGTAGTAGTATTCCATCCTCTTTACCCATTCATCCATTGATGGGCACTGAGATTGTTTCCAAGTCTTGGCTATAGTGAATAATGCTGCAATGAAAATAGGGTGTACATATCTTTTTGAATTAGTGTTTTCATGTTCTTTGGATAAATATCCAGAAGCAGAATAGCTGGATCATATGGTAGTTCTAGTCTTAATTTTTTGAGGAATCTCCATACTGTCTCCATAGTGGCTGCACAAGTTTACATTCTCCCCAGCAGTGTATGAGGGTTCCCTTTTCCCCACATCATCTCCAACACTTGTTATTTCTTGTCTTTTTAATTATAGCCATTCTGACAGACATGAGGTGATATCTCATTGTAGTTTTGATTTGCATTTCCCTAATAATTAGTGATGTAGAACATCTTTTCATGTGCCTGTTGGCCATCTGTATATCTTCTTTAGAAAAATGTCTGTTCGGATCCTCTGCCCATTTCTTAATTGGGTTGTTTGTTTTTTTGTTGTTGAGTTGTATGAGTTCTTTATATATTTTGGATATTAACCCCTTATCAGATACATGATTTGCAAATATCTTCTCCCAATTGTTAGGTTGTTTTTTTGTCGATGGTTTCCTTTGCTGTGCAGAAGCTTTTTAGTTTGATGTAGTCCCATTTATTTGTTTTTTTCTTTTGTTTCCCTTGCCTGGGGAGACATGTTATTCAAAAAGATACTACCAAGACCTATGTCAAAGAGCATACTGCCTATGTTTTCTTTTAGATGTTTTATGGTTTCAGGTCTTACATTCAAGTCTTTAATCCACTTTGAGTTAATTGTTGTGTATGGCATAAGATAATGGTCTACTTTCATGTTTTTGTCTTTGCCTTCAAGTTTTCCCAACACCATTTATTGAAGAGAGACTTTCCTTTCTCCATTGTATGTTCTTGGCTCCTTTGTTGAAAAGGCTCTTTGTCTTTCTGTTTCCTGAAACACTCTCTGGGAGCCTTGAAATGTCATGTGGGAAGTTCAAATACTCTGAGCCTGCCATACTGGAGAGGCTATGTTTAAATGTTCCAGTCGAAGGTCCTAGCCGAGCCCAACCTTCCAGTCCCTTCCTCCAAGGAGACAAACATGAGAACGAGGCCATCTCAGACTCACTAGATCAGCCCATCCTCCAGCTAAATACCACCAGTATCCACCACTGATACCACATGGAACAAAAGAATCATCCAGAGCCCAACCCAATTCATTTTTTTTTGTGTATGTGTGAGGAAGATCAGCCCTGAGCTAACATCTGCCAATCTTCCTCTTTTTGCCCAGGAAGATCGGCCCTGGGCTAACTTCCGTGCCCATCTTCCTCCACTTTATATGGGATGCCACCACAGCATGGCTTGACAAGCGGTGCGTTGGTGTGCGCCCGGGATCCAAACCAGTGAACCCCGGGCTGCCGCAGCAGAGCCCGCGCACTTAACCGCTTTCGCAACTGGGCCAGCCCCCAACCCAAATTCTTAATCCACACAATTGTGAGATACAATAAAGTGGTTGTTGCTTTAAGTCACTAGGGTTGGGGTAGTTTGTTACACAGCAATTGATAACTAAAACATCCTCATGGCATACTTCTTCTGTTTTGTTTTCTCTTTTCTCACAGGGCCAATGTATCTTGTTGCAATGCTCCCATACCACTAAAGAAAACGAATGTCTTTTTTTGTTCCCCCAATCCTCTTATATTCAAAGAATCAAAGAGCAGTTTAATTGACACTGGGAATATCCACCTTTTATTGTAAGGTATAAAGTATTAAAAAACAAACAACTTGTTTCTAAAAGAAGATGAGATTTACAGTAAGAAGTACCTTGTTTTAAAGGAGCGTTCACTTTGTATGTAACTGCCTCTATCTCACCCTTTTTTTCTTGCTAATATTGAACTAAATTTATTTTTCTTAAAGGTATATGGTGTTCATTATATAGATCAATGGTGATTTTCAGTGCCACAAAATTGCAATTGTTGACATGTGGCATGGGTGAAATGCTTAGCTGATCCCTCTCTGATTCACACACCCTTCCCCCACCTCCATCCATCACCTTTGCTCTCACATTTTGCTGTGATAATCAAGGGCTTCCCAAAGTGCATCACAATCTACTTGCATCACAATCACCTGTAAAACTTGCCGAAAATGCACATTCCCTGGCCCCATAAACCTCAGGTATTAGAATCCCAGGGAGAAGGACTCCATAATCTACACTTAAAACAAGCTCGTAGGTGATCTTACACTTGCTTTACTATCTTTAGGGACATTTTGCTGACTTTTGCTTTTAGCCCCTCCCCATTACAGCATTTCAATTGGATCCTTTTAATATTACTTCACAGCTTCAACCTGCTGTGGTTTCTAATCTGTTTCCTCTCCCCTCATTTCCCGGGGTTCTTTTCTGTGTTGTCATTTTAGGTCTCCTTTTCTTCTTGTTGTTTGAATGACTCATCAAAGGCCTCTAAATATAACCTTTAAACCTATAGATTTCTTTTTTGTTTATCTATTTGTTTTTGTTTCTGTTAGAGGTTTGGAGTTTTCCTCTCTCAAAGACATTGTTACTGCAGCCATTTAAAAAACATAAAGGGGAACATCCTCTTCCGAGCTCCAGGTAACTAATTATAGAAACATTTTCATTGTACTTAGATTACCACATTATTCTTGATTCCAATTGTTTCAATTAGTGGGGGAAAAAAAAGCTGCCTGGCACAATTTTGCCCTTCCTCTGAACATTTTGCTATTTGTGTTATCCATCTTTCAGAAGGCACCTGTGTCTTTATCACACAATCTGGTAAATATTATAACATTTAAACATCACCAGGGCATTGATGCGTAACTGAACCCTGGACTGGCCAATCAAGACTCACAAGGAGTGAGTTTCAGGAAACCAAGATGATGTGTCCTCGACCACCTGAAAAAATATGCAGAAACTCAGGTTACATCTGGAATTCATTCAGCGTTTTCTCCGTCCATTCCTGATCAGTTTTCTCACCGCCCTCTCCATGAAAATTAGGTGATCTGGGTGAGTTCATTCGCATGCCCTGGTTCAACTTCTCAGGGAGCACGTATTGATCACTGCCATAGTTCAAAGCAGGGCCTTGAGTGGTGAGGTGGGAGTGGGGGTCTTTCAAAGCAGTAAGGAAAGAAGGGAGAAGCCCCCTTGGCAGCTGAGATTCTTGAGCTCCCAGGTAACACAGAGAATGCAGTGATTTGTGAAGTGTACTGTACTAAGACACAGTAGAATCGTGTGGTACCATTTAGGGCATACTGTACTTCTCCAAACACATTTCAACCTTAACAGTTACTCTGAAATCTATAAAATATTTACATTGCCTTTCTAAACATATGCATTATTTACTGTACAGTTTATAAAATATTTATGTGATTTTCTCTAAAGATACTGTATATGATACATTATTTTTATTCACTTTTTTCCTCCTCCTAGAAACAGACATGCAATGAACTAGGACATTTTTGGAAATCAAGGAAAAACAGCAATGGGGAAGAGACGGCATCTTTGTTCTTGAAGGTCTTGCTCTCTATGCTATAAAACCTGTGTCGCCTGAGAGAACAAATGATCAAGAGGAGCAGATGACCACCAGATATCAGGTGCTTTGGGTTGATTGTGAAGGGCTGAAATAGAAACTCAATATGCACTCATCCAAATTTCAAAGAAAGAAAAGAAGGACAACATGTACACACACACACACACACACACACACACACACACACACCCCTAAGACATCACAAAACATGAATCATTCATCTAGCTTGATTGCCTAGAGTACAGGCATACTCTCCAGCTTGGCCAAATAATTGCTATACTCTCACCTCACTTATTTCAGGTCCAGAGACATTTTCCCCAAAATGAAGCTGAAAATGTGAATGGGAAAACTGATATATTTTTGGGAAAATTTGAGCTTATAAATACCACCACCATCCCCCAATTTTTAGTAAAATTCACACAACACTCCAAGTAAACAGAATTTATGATGGAATTGTCCCAACGATCAAATTTCTCCAATAGTTGTTCAACTCTTTGCGTCATTTGGAATAAATACATTGACATGGAGGCTATGTCTAGGGGTTGCCAAATATCTGGCAAAAAGTGAAAAAATGTTGTCAGCCACAAGAATGTTTTATCTTCAAGATAGTAATTTGGTTTGAAGTTATCCAGTTAGTATCCAGACTTGGTCTACATTCACTGGAATGCACAGTACCATTAGTTCTCCAGATTATAGAGAAAATGAGCTTCCTTTGTAGAAACTCAGGGTGGGGGGGGGGATGGTGTAGAGCTCATTAAAAGCCATTTAACACTAAGCTAAATGTCAGCATACTTTGAAAGAGGCCTATTAGTAATGTATACAAGAAGTTATCAGCACTTGTGATAAGCTAAAGAAACCAAACAGTGCAGCCCATTAGATGGTACTTATAAGACAGTTGAGCTTTAAGAAATGTTTTAGATAAACTAGATTGGAATTGACAGAAAAAAAATCTCTCTTTCAAGGAAGGATTTTTATTTAGAGCCCTTACCTAGAGCCAAAAATCCTGAGTTTTGACTGACCCTCAATGATTAACTTGTCTACAATGCATTGGTGACCTCATAGGGGACAGAGAGGACATAATTACATTACAACCAGAAGTGGTTTTTTTTTTTTTTTGTCTTTTCATGAATGTAATGGATGTAATAGACAAGAACCTTACCGACATAAAATAGTGTTATTCCTTCCATAGACTGTAATTCAAAACCTCCCTTCCTCAGTGTAGCCTGCTGGCATTACAGTAAAAAAGCAGTTCTGATACATAGTTCTTGTAATCTGGCTAGATCTAAAAATAACATTTAGAACCTTTAGAGTAATATCATTTCTCTCAAATGGACCCACAGAAAATGCAAGTCTGTAATTTCTGGCAAGAATAGTCTATGGTGACAACCGGGAAGAGAAGAATATGATTTGACAGTTGGTTGGGGGCACATGGATAAGGAAAATTAATGAGCCTACCCCCAAACAGGCCAGAGTGGATTATCACTCCATATCACAGGAGTATCTGTAGGAAAGCCCAACATTTTTATGAAAGGATAGCAATTGAGACTACAGTTATATGCCATACTATGTTATCATGACACATTTTAGATGCAACAAATTCAGAATGGGTATAATTACCAGCTACCACCAAAGGAAAAAAATCAGTCACATGTAAATGCACATGTCAAATTTTAATCTATTTAGATATTTGTGAGGCCTCTATGATTAACTAATTGAAAACCATGCCTTTGGGTAATTGAATGATTTGACCCCATATAAAATTTTTGACTGAAAGCCAATCAAATGCCAGAGAATGTCTTTAAAACTGATAATTTTGGTTTTAGTATACTTAATCTGAAACTATTCTTTCTGGTAATAATTAGATAGCAGAACCTGTTTTGTCTAGTAAGGCTACTTCTACCAATAGAAACATGTCATCGGCATGGGGAAGAATCCTAATCATTTTGCTTCTCAAGAGCAGGAAGCTCATCTAAAAGTCACATAAAATTATTAGGATGAGAGTTAGAGGAAGGGTAATCAAACTAGAATATTAAATTTTTATCTCTTTTTCTTTGTTTCAATTTTTAGGAGGTTCTTCACTAAGCTCTAATAGCATAATAATGCCTAAACATTATTTTGAATTTTTTGAATTCTTACTATTTGCTAAACACTGCTCTACATAATTGGTAGGTATACATTTATTTAATCTTCACAATAATTCTATGAAGCAGGTACCATTGTCATCTCCATTTCACAGATATGGAACCTGAGGCTTAAAGGTGATACCTTGCCTAATGGCATCTATCAAATAAATGAGAGAGTCAAGATTTGAAGAAAGGCACGCTAAACTGTATTTTGGTTTAACCCAAGTGCCCTGATGAAGTAGCCCTCAGACAGCCTAATATCAAACCTTTTGTTTACCGAAAATAAATGACTATTTATTCAGAAAATACTTATTAATTTTGATGTTTTAGTAGATTATAAAGGGAAATAATTACATGATATGGATATTGAAACATTTAGAAGAGAATGAGAGATGAAAAAGAAGAGCGTGTATGGCCAGAGTTGAGGGTGGTGGTGTTTAGTGATGGAGGTAAAACAGATATACAAAAAAGTAAAAAGAAAGAAACTGTCTCCTTCTAGTCAGTTGGGATTATACACAAAGCATACTATCTTCAGAGGAGAGCTCAAAGAAAAGGGAAAAGGACACAAGTTAAGGGGGCAGAGTGAATTATGCTCTGCTTGTTCTAAGTCTTGACAATTGGCGTGGTGCCTTTCTCCCCAGGTTAGGAGCCCATTGAAACATTTATAGTGACATTGCTTTGATATCTATGGATCAACTCATGGCCTCTTGGCATTTGATATTGGATATCTGTCTGTTAGGAGAATAGTTTGTGAGTGGCTATTACAGATACCACATAAAAAAGTAGATAAGACAACAACTTTGGACCAAGTTCTCCCTGGTTCAAAATAAAGATTGTTTTGCGGACTGTTGGAAACATTATCAGATTTATTGCAAGGATAGCTGAGTTTAAATTTTGGCCTTCTCACTGATTATATATTTGATTTTCAGAAAGATCCTCAAACATTTCTCTAGCTTTCTTTCTAGAATATTTTTAAAAATTATAATGAATGATTAGTTTTCATTACGGGTCCATAGTTTTAGTGTGAGCATGGCAAATCAGTGAGATTATCATTTGCCTCCATTTATTGAGTGTTAAAAAGGTAGCTCATAATCTTTCTTCTCTCATACAAGAATGCTATAATCATACACACAATGACTGCACACCTTAAGTTCACAAACATCCACTACCACATTATCTGCCTTACATATACTAAAAGTTTATAGGACATCAAAAAGAAGAAAAAATAAATACCATACAACAAAGCTATGGTTCATTAAACATGTCATATCACTTTAAAATCTAATACTACTCTAAGTTATAGTATGTTTAAACAAAATGTATACATAGTTAAAACCAGCAAGTCAAAAATTACTCTATTCAAAGGACAGTGGATTTTAGATCTGTTGCTTTACTAATCTGAAGGCCAGATCATCTATTATTGGTACCTTAAATTAAGCCTGGTTTGACTTCAAGGAACAGAAACCTGTTAGTTCTGCACCACGTAAAAAGGAGAGTCTATACTAAGGCAAGCTTCCAAACACAGGAATTAAAGTATAGTTGGCTCTTCTGTAAACTGGAGCTAAGTGGATGTCAGAAACAGAATTAGTTCTGGGTCTCCCAAGGGTCACAAATGTCTACTCCACCTTTCAGGGTCTGCATGCTTTATTTCAGCTCTAGTTATCTTGATACTGTCTGTCTAATCTCACACTAGACTGGTTTCCATTGCTTACACATGGTCTAACACGGTGAACCCAAGTTTATTTGATCTTAGAGGTACAATATTCCCATTTGCCAACTGCAGCCTTGATTCTCAACTGAGGAAGCATGTCTACTCCAGATGGAGCACGCATATCTGAATCTTTAGTTATGGAGAGGAAGGGCATGAGCAGTTTAAATATCTATCTTTCATATTTTAACATAAACTTTATATTTGGAAAAGTTAATACCTAACCAATGTTTCATTATGCAAATTATGGAAACTAAAGCTCCACAGAATTCTCCTATGGAATGAGAAAAAAAATGTTAAAATGTAGGGGCCGGCCCTGTGGTGTAGTGGTTAAGTTCGGGCGCTCCGCTTCGTTGGCCTGAGTTTGCGGGTTTGGATCCCGGGCACAGACCTGCACCACTTGTCAGCCATGCTGTGGCAGTGACCCACATACAAAATAGAGGAAGATTGGCACAGATGTTAGCTCAGGGTGAATCTTCCTCAGCAAAAAAAGAAAAAGAAAAAAAAGTTAAAATGTGGGGGTACAGTTGACTGAAGTCTCTGTTTCTGTGTCTTTTAGTTCAAACTCAAGAGAGTGTGAGAGTTGGCCTGACTGGTTCTAGCCAGCCAATGAATTTACTGGTGTTGGGGCAGGTTTTCCATCTCTGATCTAGTCCATTGTGACTAGGAAGAAGGATCATGTGAAACAAACTTGACCTATCCCTTAAACGGGGGGGTATGGGTGACATAGTTCTCAGAGAAGAGCATTGTAGGTGGTTAGTTTCCCCCCCAAATCTGTTAACTATGCAGCAGCAATGATCAAGCTTCATGAAGAGACATGTCTTGGATTCAAATTTGAAGAAAGGAGTATAATTTAAATAAATCAAGAATTGAAAAGACAGCATTCTGGGTACAGGAGATATTTCAAAATTGAAAGTATCCGAAATGAACGCTATGCAATATGTTTCGAGCATAATGGAAGTGCTAATGGGTTTATAGCAGATTAGTTCTTGAGGTAGGGCTCAAAGCAGTTTCGCAACCAAAATCATAGATGCAATTGCTCTCAGGACCACACTCTCTTCTGTTGGGAAAGGATTATTGGTTGAAAGCTACCAAGTTTGCAAAATGTATTTACCATTAGGAAGGAGTAGCTGGAGCCTGCTAGAAAGGAGACGCTACTGGTTTACCCATGTTCTCAGCAGATTTTCTTCCAAACATGGTTTTCCAACTTGAAATAGAGAACAGATTTGCATCTGTCTCTAAATGGTTGGAATTCACGTCTTTAAAGTTTCTGAAAAATGTGCTTAGACAGGCCTTTCCTTTCTCCCTTATTTCCAAGGAAGTAGTTTTCCTGGGAACCAAGAGGGCAAATAGAGCCCCAAAAAAAGAGGTATATGCGTGTTTGGGGTAGGGAAGGACAGAGTATGGGAGGAAGGAGGGAGGTTATCGATGGCAATAGTGGCTAACTTTCTTTGTAATTTTACCTCTCAGGGCCATTCCATGTGACCTCTTCCTAACTTATCTTAAACACAGGATGAGGAAAGATGGCATGAGGGGCTTCCAGATTCCAGGGAGATAGACAGGAAATTATTAACTTCAGTAAACTGGGATGCTTCAGAAAACCACTGAGTTCCTATTGTGGGGGAAAAGAATGCTCTGTGGAATTTTTTTTTTAAGGCTGACATCTTGTGATATTTAGTGCAAAATTACTATAGGTGAGCCAGATAGGATTATGAGCGGCATTTTTATGGTTCTCCTTCATTCTCCTGTTAATGGAGAAAGGGACGGTCTTTATCCCATACGAGTTTGTGACAAGGCTGGATTTTTCTCAGCCTAGGCCTGCTGAGACAGCTCCTGGTATGCCTATTTTGACTTCTCTCTCTGTCCTGTCTTCCTGGCCCCGTTGTCAGTTTATTTTGCCTTCAGGCTGAACAGGGCCTCTCCCTTCCTGTTAGTGCTTTGTCGCTGCTCAGTCAGCAAGTTATCGGCTCTCCTCTCTCTGCAGCAGTTTCTCCTCCTCCTCCTGCCTCCCTTTCAAGTTCACATCCAAGTTTGTCCAGGAGTGTCCCATCAGCCTTCTGGAATAATCTCTTCCTTATTCTAGAGTCTTGAGGAAGAGATTTTTTAACTTTCATTTAGGTATTGGGGAACCAGGCTTTCGGAGGCCTCTGTGAGGGAGGAGAACTGATTCCCAGGGCTCACACGGGCCAGAAGTTGTTGGCCTTGTGAAAGCTGTTACTTTGTTTTAAAACCCAGCATGAGTCTGTTATTGTTGGGTACCCCAGAGGCTCATCACTCAGAGGGAGTTTGATCCTATGCTGTCTGAGAAAGAACACTACAGAGCCTTTGTCTCCTTGCTGCCTGCCTCCCCACACAGCCTACACCTCCTGCCTGGAACTTCCCAGAATCCCCCAGTCACCCTCCAGGGGCTGCGCAGAACCTTCACACCAGGAAGTCACAGAGGTGGAAGGGCGAGGGGACTGGCAGTTTTGAAGTAAATTTATCAGGATTCTCAAAGTACAACAGTATTATGAGTTTACCTCAGTTTATTTTCTGTCTCTATATTCAAGAAAGTCTCGCTGTACATGATTTTTAAAACATTTTTTCATTCCTCTATTGTGAAATATAATATGCATTTAGAAAAAGTACATGAAACATATTGGATCATGTTAATGAAATATAAGGCAAACAGCTATATACCTACCCCTTGATTATTTAAAATGCTACCTTTTTCAGGCCAAAAAAAAAGTCCTTTAAAACTTGGCCCCTTTTGATTTATGGAAAATAATTAGGAGTATATATGTGAAAACATTGATTTGGTTAATATCTCAACAGTGCAATTGTTATTTTATGTTCATATATTTTGTTGAGCAATTGACTCAATTATTTGCCTTCAGATCAACCACTTCATGGTTATCTGAGACGAAATTTTTATTCTAGGTTACCTCCCCTTATTTAACTGCTGTATTTCAGGACTTCCTCCTTCTTCTGCAAGGTTTAACCCAAGAAAAGAAAATTGATCTGCATCTTAGGGTAGGCAAAACACACTTCTTTGTACTTATGAAGTAAAACAACATTAAAATGTCCCAATGAGTCCAGATATCCCACATGAATTACTTTTGGAGCATTCAAAGTTTAAGATGGTTCTTCCCATTCCCATGGGAAGCTGACTAAAGTGAAATCTTTTCACATCAATAAATATTTAACGTCTGCCTACTATGTGCAACGCATTGTTCTAGGTTCTTGAGCTGTAGGAGTAAAGAAACAAAGATCCTTACTCTTATGGAGCTTACATTAACGCAGCCAAGATAGAGTCTATAACAATAAACATAATATATAAATAACTTAGACAGTATGATACAAAGTGATGAGTGCTATTGAAAAAAAAACACACCCACAAAGCAGGGTCACAGAATTGGGAGCAGAGGGTGGGCAGAGTGCTGTATAAAATAGGATTGTCAGGATAAGTCTTCTTGAAAAGGTACGATGTGATCAAAGGCTTGAGGAAGGTGGGAGAGTCAGCCATACAGATATCTGGGGGAAGAACATTCCAGAGGGGTAGACGGAACAGTTTGAACAAAGGCCTTCAGATGGGAGCATACCAAGTGTGTCTGAGAAAGAGCAAGAAAGCCAGAGCAGAGCAGCTGGCGCCGAGAGAGTGAGGAATGGAGGAATTAGAGGTAAGCTCGGAGATATGGAGACCAGTTCATACAGGGCCCTTTGGGTCACGGCAAGGACTTTGCCTTTCACTCTAGTGAAATGGTGAGCCCTTGCAGGATTTTCAGCAAAGGACGGCATGATTCGATTCACTTTTTAAGTGGGTGTACCAGTTATGGAGCTGTTGTCTCTCAACTCCAAATTCATCCTTCTTCTACTTGGCTTTGTCATGCTGGGCACAAGACCCTGCAAACCAAGTTTCTACTTTGCCAGTTGCCCCCATTGGACTCTCCCAACAGCCAGTAATAGAGGGTGCTGCCACAGTGGAGAGGAAGAAGGGACTTGCTCCTTCCTATTTGTTTCCTGTCTGCTTCCTGTTCCCACCGATGCTTGTTGAAGCCAGCAGTAGTCATCTCTTCCCTAGGCAGCAGTGTGCAGTGTTTCTAGCACTCACAGAACTAGCCTCATCATACTCTCTCAGAGAAACCGGCACCTGTCAGTCAGCACCTGTCCTTGGGGCCTGAGCTACTTAGTGTTGATATTTTCAACCTCTTTCCTCTATTCCCCAGCCATAGTCGCTGCTTCCTGCTCTTTCTACCTCCCTTTTACCTCTTTTTGCCTTTTCAGTTACTCAGTTAACAACTTTATATCCAGTTAACAATTATTCATATTAAATTCTGCCTGTTAACATAACTGTTGTGATTCCAGATTTTTTTTAGCCTGGGCAACTAGAAGAATGGATTTGCCAGCAATCAAGGTGAGGAAATCTCTAGGTAAAGCAGATTTCTGGGAAAATATCAAAAACCCAGCTTTGGACACATTGCTTAGACAAACAGAGATGTCAAATAGGCAGTTGGATATTACCACAAAACTAATTTTCATTCTTTTCTATATGGCCCCTGGGCCATGATCATACCTTTTGTTATACTAGAAATAGTCATTGAATGATTTATGTTCTTAAAGTTAAGTTGATTTTGAGGATTTAAATCATTCAGTTAAGAACACAGATGTTGGAATTAGACAGAACTAGGATTGAATGCTGGCTCATTGGTTGCTCTGTGACACTGAATAAGATATGTGAACTCTCTCAGCCTCAATTTCATCAACTACAAAAATAGAGGTAATAATACCAAGTTTAACAGTAATTGAAAAGTGAAAATTAAAAAGTATACAGTGGTGAGCACATAGTAACCTCTGAGAGTAGAATGTCCTCCTCAGTTTCCTTATCTGAAAAATGGGGATAATGTCTATTTTATAGGCTTCTTTTGAGTATTACATCAGAACAGACATGTGAGTCACTGAGGACAGAGCCCTCTACACAACAGGCACTCAGTAAATCTGAGTTTCCCTCGTAGCATACTGTTTTGTCTTATCCTCACAACATCTTTCACATTTACAAATTTAACAGAATTTTTCAAAATCCATTATGCAAAGCATTAACTCCAGAGGATATTGATAGGGGTTAACACAATAAAATAAATTCATAAACATATCTTTAAATAAGAGTAACCAGTATGTTCAACTGTGTAGATTATGATCAACATAAAACTGTATTTTTATCCGTCACCTACCCTCTACACTTATCCTCTACACCTACCCTTTACACTGTGGATTGGCTACTTTGACAGGCTGATAACTGTCTACTCACTCTTAGTAACAGGCAATAGCACAGTCATTTGGAGTCATAAGTTTATCTCAATTCAGATATTAGAATTCCAGGCCCAAAGAGGCGGCAGCTGGCTGTACGTCATGATTGGTCTGTAGCTGTAGGTATCTTTGCCTTCTGTGGCCCTTTGCCCTTCTTACTTGGTATGTTCCATTCCCATTTGGCCAGATCATCTTGGAGGGTCCCAGAGAGTGACAGCATATTTTCCAAGGGACCACTCTGTCATCCAAAGTTAAGTCAGAAAAACAAATATATTAAATGTCTATAATTAAATCCAACTAAGCACCTCTTCTTTACCAGGCTCTAGATACCTGGAATCCAGAAATGATGGTTTCCTGCTACCCGAGAGCATGGTCTGAGGTATCAGGAAAGAGGTCGGTTGCTTCCAGGTAGTGATGTTTCTGAAAGAGAATAGCATTCTGATTGAGGACATAAACTCTGCACCCAAATCCTAGCTCCACTTCTTGCTTGCTGTGACTTTGAACATGTTACTTAACCCTCTGAGCCTGTTTTTCTTCTCCAAAATGGGGATGCTAATAGAGTTGTGTGAGCATTAAAGGAGTTGACAAATTTAAAACACTCAAACTAGAGGCTGATACATTACAGACACTTGGTGTTGCTGTTGATATTAGAACATTTACAATTCAGTTAGGCAAAAAGAATAATCCAACAGTTGTGGCTAAACTGCATGTTATTGCTAAAATGTTGAACAAGAGTTGAAAAAAATAATCGTCTGGGTCACAGAAGTTAAGAGAGATAGTACAAAAGAGGAAAGAATGGATCTGAGCCTTAGATAACGGACAGGAAATTTGTGCTACTTCTGCTTTTGTTATTTCATTATTTCTTTTGGAATGAGGACAAGAAGAGCCAGAGATTACGTCAGTATAAGAAGGGGAAATATTGGGAAAGGGACAGTAAATTTTTGTTTCTACTTTTCTGGAGGTCCATGTTATTACCTTCTATTGGAAACCTGGCTTTAGTCTATTGCTGGGTGGATAGGATGTTATCTTCTCGTTACAGCACTTGAGATAAAGCTCTTTTGATCATTATCCTAAATTAAATTTTTTATTTTTTGACAAAGAAGGTAGGCATGACTCCCCTTTCTTTAGTTGAAATTTATGTCACTAGCATTATTATATAATGTAGCTTTTGAAATAATTTCAATTTGGATCAAATTCATATTTTCTTTGCACTATTAGTCTCCAAAACCATAAATGCAGTATCAATTGGCACATAACTTGAGAGACTGTCATAAAATGCAAAAGAAAGGATCAGATATTTAATATTCAATACCCCCCAAAGATTACTGTAATTATTTCTTTTTTAAAAAAGACATGACTAGGAACTTGGATTAGACATTTTTCAGTGCAAATGATCAACGCAATAAACAAAAATCATTCATTGAAGAGGAACATTGCTTATGACTCATACTTTGAGAAAAGAGGGGAAGCATTCCAGTTTTGTAGATTTACTTCTCCTGTAATTCGCTGTGGTTTTAAAAATGAGCAGCTTGGCAACATAGAAATTTAGACTCACATTTGTATCCATAAATCACCAGTTTGTCCCTTATGTTGACAGTTTCTGTACAAAATTGGAGGATTTCAAAGTGTTCCAGCATCAAAATGTAAGAAATTGCAGAACACATAAATTTCAAGTGTTTTCTACCTACATCAGAAACATCATTTTAACAAAATACTGACAGGATATTCCAGTAGCAAGATGGAAAATAAAATAAAATAAAATAAGGTGAACAGCAAAACAGAGTTCAAAATAAGGGGCATTCTTGGATAACCAAACTAATTATTGGGAGATGCCATTCTGGCTTAATAAACTGCTTGTTAGTTACCTAAGCGAAGGGAAGTTAAGTTGGAAATAGAAAGGACAAGTGCCGAGTTCAAAATCAAGGCTCAGACCAAAAAAGTACTGTTTTTAGTAAATGTTACGTTTTATCAGTCAACTGTTAAGCAGTTACAACGATAGGGGCCTTTGTGAAACATTACGGAGAAAAAGGAGATGAGTAAACTTAGTTCCTGCCCTCAGGGAGCTTATAATTTAGTAGTTCTGTGATTCAAAACTTTAAAACAACTTTTTAAAAGTGCAAGATTCAAAGGAAGGTATAGATGACATAAATGGAAACTATGGGCCCAGCAGCCTAATAATCCCAAGGATGAAGAAGAAATATTCCTGCCATCATTTTCTTCACAAATTTAACAGGAGTATCTGTGAAGTACTTGGTACTCTTAAAAGGAGCAAGCCAAATTTTTCATGAATAGCCTATTCACGGGCAGGGATCTGGACCTTTATATTACCCTTTCTAATTATTTTTTACAAGTGATGCAAAAGGGGGGTGGCAATGAGAAAGAAAAAGAACTTTTAAAATCAACTCCTGAAAAATGATATAGTTTCACTTTTCTCTTTCATTTAGTTTAAGTGCCTTGGCTATTGCCTTTATATTGCACTTATTTGTAACGATCAGTTAAATTGATGAATAGCAGAAATAGTAAATTTAATAGATTGTGCTTAATATTTTGCTCTGGAGCTAATGTTCTTCTAAATTAGTTAGCTTTAAATGATTATGTCTTCCTTTACAACTGCCTCAAATTCTAAAAATCCTTGTACCTAGATTAAGGACGTTGAAAGGAAGTGTAGCCAGAGGAACGAGCTGAGTGTTACAGGGAGTAATATCTTAATGCATTGTTATTGCTTTATTGATTGGAATCAATCTTTTCTCTTGTTCACTTCATAGGTACTCCTGTTGTGATAGCAATTGTGAAAACTGCAAAAAATCTCTTACTCACAGATTTTTGTATTTTAACACAAATCTCAAATCTTGCTATAAAGTGTTTTTGACCAAATATGAATTGTTTTGGAGAGCTGGTAACAATTCCTTTGCCTCCCAGGTATTCTTTCTAGCTTTTGAATTTAAATACTTATGGTTGAAAAAATATATATATTTTGTCTATAGATATATGTTTTATATAAATATATATTATATTGTATATATACACACACATGCACATATATATATATATATATATATATATATATATATATATATATAAAATCTGTGGTTTATATGACTAGGGATTCCTTGTTGAGAATTGATCAAACGTCATTTAAAAGATCACAATAATGGTGATGGACATTAAAAACCACACAGTGGGCTTCAGAGCATAGGCAAGAGGACATTTAACACAGAGATCATTTCTAGGCATTATATTCAGATGAAAATGGACTAGCGAGAAGAGGAAGGTGGAAATTTTGGTTGGTGGGTAAAATTAACAATAGTATTTTCACAATCATTGTTCTCCTTTTGAATCTATGCTTTTCTTCCGACTTTCTGAAAAACACCAGGACTTCATTCATCTGTTGGCTCTGTTGGCGGTTTGCAGAGGTGTCATTGTTCTTAGCCACATCCTGTTTTCCCTTAGATGGCCTTTTAGGTTCAGTGGGAGTAACCAGAGGGTCAACTTTGTTGTCTTTTACGACGGAGAAAAACACTGTGTAGTTCAGGAAAATCAGAATCCATCTTTAAACTGCTCCTTTTAGTTTGCAATTTTGAAAATGAACTTCATTTCGGAATAACAGTAATTGTGCAAAAACTCATGGACACTAGATTGCTGGATGGCATTTCTCAAATCTAGAAGGAGGCAGAATTATTTGTGGTCAGTAGTAGTCAGTTTTCACTTAAGTGTAAATCAGTTCTCAATTTACCCTTCCCGTGAAACGGTGACCAGCCTCAAAAAATATGAGGGGAAAAGGAGTTTGCCTTATTTCTGCTAGACTGTTAGACTTTCTCCTGGTGTCCTCTCTCAGCTGAGGGGCACTGTGATGGGCATCCCTGTGCTAGCTATGGGAGGCACTTAGAAAAAGCATGTGAACATGGGGTGGGTCTCTTCACTCTTATGGCTACATCCCTGCCTTCTCTCACCACTCCACAAAATTGTTTTAGACATTACAATATGAGTGATGGCATTTAAAACTGTACATGACATATGATTATCCTCATAGTTCAAGAAGCAGAGCCCACAGACTTTAAAGCAATCTGTTGGCATCCTCTCCTGGGTGCATCTAACTTTTGCAGCACTGCCTTCAGGTCTATGACTTCCTTATCTAGCTTAACAAAACTCCATCACACATTCCTGTCCATCTGTCTCATTCCTCTCATAGTTCATTTCTCTGAATCTGAGTTAAGTACCCAGTACCCAGTAGAGTACTTTGCCCCTCCAAAGTCCTGTAGAACAGGCCAAAGTGGCCATTGGCCCCCCAAGACCAAGCCCCTTGGGTATCTCTCCACCGGTCAATGTTTTAGATATGTCTTTTATTCTTCTAAATGTCCAACAGAAACTCTTGGGTCAAACTCACATTTCTCCTAAAGACTAACATTAATTTTCAGATTTTTCAATCTTGATCCTTAAAGAGAATTTTTTTTTGGTAAGATTGGCCCTGAGCTAACATCTGTTGCCAATCTTCCTCTTTTTGCTTGAGGAAGATTGTCCCTGAGCTAACATCTGTGCCAATCTTCCTTTTATTTTTTCGTATGTGGGACGCCCCCACAGCATGGCGTGATGAGCGGTGTGTAGGTCAGCGCCCAGGATCAGAACCTGTGAACCCCGGACGACTGAAGAAGAGCACGTGAACTTAACTGCTACGCCACCGGGCCGGCCCCAAAGAGAATTTTTTTGACTTATCTTATAATCTGCAAGTTACCATGTTATTATAACCAATTCCTTTCTTTTGATCCTTCCCAATTCCTCAAGTCTCCTGTGAACCCAAAACAAAAAACAAAAATTCCAAACACCTCTTAATGGCTCCTCCTCTGGCTATGTCAAGACTCAGCCAAAGCTTTGAAATTACTTCCCTAGTTTCTGACTGGGTAGGTATGGTTATATGTTTTCCTTTTTCCAGTTACATTTGCAAGGAAAGCTGTTTGTGAGTTTGGAACAGTTTACAACAGATTAATTCCTGTTTGCTTCATGGTATATGGACAGAAGATCAAGCTTGAAATGAGAAGGCCTTGGTGAAAAATCCAGCTTAACTATTTACTTGATGTTTGGTTTTACACAGTTTTCTTAAATCCTAGTGATTCAGTTTCCTTTTGTATAAAATGTGACTAATAGTGCTCATTCTATGGGTATATTAAGGTTAAGTGAGATCATTTAAACGAGAATAGTTAGCATCCCTCTCAGGATATGATAAGGGGTCCATAAACATTGAATAGTCAATGTATATCTGGTTTTGCTGTATAATGATAGAATGTTATTACCAACCTTATGAATAACCAAACTTTAAATGAGATTGCTAATGACTTGCAATGTTGATTATATTTTCATTTTCTCCCTAATTTGGTAATGCCATGTTGTATTAAAGCTTTTACTCTCACATGCATTTTTTTTCTTTAGAATTTCACTGACAGTACTAATTGATGGGATACTAATCAATTATAGCTCATGAGCAGATACTAGGTTATGAACATTTCCCTTGAATTTTCATGTAGGGACCATTCTGGGAACATATTATTAATTTTCCTCATTTGCTATTTATAATGACAGGAATAGTCCCCATTTATTGAGTCCATAAATAACCGTGGTAATGTGGCTGGAAGATTAAGTGCTTAATATACATTATCTCATTTAATCCCCACTTCAATTCTAGATGTTGAGAACATTAACATCATTTTACAGATTGGGAATCTGATACTCAGAAAAATTAAATAGCTTGCACAAGGTTTAGCAGCTACAAAGTGGAGGGCTCTGTCGGAAGCCAATTCTGATACCTATGCTTGCGCATTCAATAACTACACTATCCGTATCTCATGCTATCTTGATAATTTCCTTTGACAATATTATTTTCACATAACAAATGATTCTGCCATATCACAATCCAGCCCAGATGACTCCCTGATCCGCTGTCTCCCATGCATGGCACTACCCATGGTAATCAGCTTTGCCTCTGTGCTTTCTAGAAGGGAGATCTCTTTACTTAGTGCTTCCACTCTGGGTACCTAAATCTAGATTACAGTTGTCACACAAGACCATGCAGGTTAGAATCCTGCCTTTAACAACATGTGAGTGAGATCTTTGAACTAGAGATGTTATAAAAGAACACAAAAAAAATAATTCAGGATGAACTCACGCTATGGTATAAAGTTTAAGCTTGAACAAAATTTTAACAAACCAGGCTGAAATGGTAACACAACTGCAGCCCATTGGGAGTTAGTAAAATGCTAGCCAAATGTGGCTGACAAATCTCTCTCTCTTTCTTGGTCTTATTAAAAAACCTCTTCTCCTGGTGTTTGTTTCCCTCTTGATTTTCTATTGATCTTATTCTGTGAGGTCGCTCTGATCCGACTGCCGTGTTCTTTTATTGGGACTTCTAGAGCAAGTGAGGCAAATCTTCTTGAAAAGCAATTGCTCAAAGCTCAGCCTTTAAATAGTTGCTTCACCAACTTTTTACATAGCTCTAATTGTTTCTATTTGCCTTTGCACACATCTTCAAGATTCACTTTCTTCTAATGACTACTGTAGTTGCTTGCTACATGAAAATGGTTTCTGTTTCTCAGATCTTATGAGCTGGCCATGACAACAGTCATAAAGACCACTCTGACTTCGGCTGTAAGGGACAGTTTCCCCCATTGTTCATAAATCTTTTATTGCATTCTATTTCCTGTATTTCAGTGTCAGAAATCCCCTCTGTTTACAGAAGCTTGGGACATGTTGATTATTTCACTTGCCCATGTTCCCCATGGAGTGGACTGTGATATCATGAAAAGATCCCTAAGCTAGTCTATGTCATAATTCTTTCAGCTATAATGTAATTTAAATGTAAGAGACACAACTGAACAAAATCGAATATTTATCCAGTTGGGAATAGGCCTTTATAAACATTTAGGCAAATTAACGAAAAGATTAATAGATTTGACTACATAAAAACTTAAGCTTTCTGTGTAAAAGCGTCAACAAAATCATGATAAACAAAATACTTAGGCAAAAGAAAAATTGGCAAAATATTTGCCACTTTGAATATGTGAGTTCTAAACAAATTAATGAGAAAAATACAAATTAATGAGAAAAATGGACTGTGAGAAAATTGTCAAAGTGAAGAGATGATGAACCAGAAAAGAAACTTTAATATACTAAATATATGAAAAATATTTAACTCTATCAGAAATTAGGAAAATAAAAATATCTCACTTATTAAAATAGAGGTATATATAAAAGTATGTATCGGTATGTATATTGTGAGGGCAGAGACATCTGGGCACTCACCCTGCTGGTGAAGACATTGGCACAAGTTTTCTGGACGCCATTTTGGAAATAGGTTTCCAAATCTCTAAATATGTTTTTGCCACTTTGTCCAGTAATTCACTCTAAAAATCTATCCTGAGAAAAGAATCTGGGTTTACACAAAGATTCATGTAGAAAAATGTAAATGGCAGACCTGATTATAATAGCAAAAATTTGAAAATAATATGTGTTCAGATGGATATAAAAGAGTTGTTAAAGAAATTATGTATGTACATAAGAGAGAATAATCTGCAACAATTTAAAAACCATGCTTTAGAACAATATTTAGCCATATAGGATAATCCTGACTTTGACTTTCTAAGTGAGAAAAGATGTTACAGAGCAGTATGTGCAATATGACACTAATTGGAGGAAATTATAAATACATGTATGAATAGGCACAGAAAAGAAACAAATATTCCAAAGTGTTAATAACAATGAACATTTAGTGGGTATTCGGATTTAGGAGTGATTTTTATTTTTTGATTATACTGTTTTTCATCAATGGCCATACATGACTTGGAGAAAGATGAATATATTTTAAAAATAGATTTCTAAAGCCTTTTTTACCCTATCAAAATGACTAGGATATAATGTACTTTAGATGGAGTATTTTCCTTATTTGTCCAGATATTTTCATTCACATTTCTAGTCGTAAATCTCTTCTTCTTTTGTTTCCAGAATGTGTTCATGAATCTGTATTTCTCACTCAGAACTCAGAGAAAAGATTAAAGGCAGTCATTATCTTCTCTTCTTTTCATACAGACAGAGAAATTTATTTTTAGTGGTTCTGTTTTAAATCCCTGTTGTTAGAAACATTTATTTAACCTCTCACTATGCTCCACTGGGACATTTTTGTTTACATCAGTTAGACCTTGACCTTCGAAGCCTCACACTTGGGAAATTTGTTGTTGTTGTTGTGTTTTCAAAAAGATTTGATTGAAATTGGTTTGGCTGATTCTTTTAGGTTTGGAAATAGCCAAAAGCAATTCTACTTTGGACTATTTGGAGAAACTTTACTTTTCCCTCCTCCAGTTTAAAAAGATTTCATTATGAAAGTGAAATTATACAGACAGTGAATAAAGAATATGTGAAAACACTCCCCTCAAGCTTGAGTGGTAAAAATCATCTATTGCCATCGCTTGCAACTTGTCCGTTCTCTCCTGTTTCCTTGGAGGCGTAGTGGCATGCAGGGTGGCGCTTCAGACAGTGTCTTCATTGTCCTCCAGATAATTCGATAGGACTAGGCTTGATGTCTAGTTTCAGGCAACTAGCATCTGGTGGCTTCCCATAGAGATACTCTTAAATACTTCTAGAGGATTTTGGAGATGTAAAGACCTTTACACCACTTTCTAGAGATTGCCAGCAGTAGGTACAGATGTTTGTTACTTATTCTGTGGAAAGTGAGACTATTGTAGCTATGGGAAGAGTTTTTAGGTATGTGCAGGGAAGAGCGTAAGAAGGAAGAATGAGTCCAAATAATTTCCACTCACCTCTACATCCCCCTTCAACACCTGGACTCTGAGAAAATATTCTGAAGGCTTCCACTACATCTATAGTTTTCCATGTATCACAGATCACTCTTGAAGATGCATGGGAATAACAGAGGCCACAGCAGCCACATTCCTCAGATCCCCACTCCCTATTGCTAGATCTCCCGACCAATTATTACTGAGAACATTTCACGTGTACTCAGGTATACAGTCCTCTCAGTTACCACATGGCACTCATATTTTTTTTCCTCTTTAATTCTGGCTCCTGAGGCGATGTTTGACTAAGGTTTCTGATGACTTTGAAGATGTACTCAGTGCCAATGTCAGTTCAACAATTACTGCTGACCATGCAAAGACGAATGCTGCCTGCACTGAGGGTACTAGCTCTTACAGGACTGAGCATTTTGTCATCATGTTAAATGCTCAAGCTATGCACTTAGACGACTGAGCCTCCTCAGTTTACTAGCTGGGTGACGGACATTGGATAAATGCTTACTCTCTTTGGCAGAAGTTGCTAGTGGCAGTGATTGCCTCCCACTATCAACAGAATCAGAGCAATGTGCCCAGCAAAAACATGACATTCACCAAGCTCTTGGGTGGCTGAGTGTGGCCATGTGGCAATTTTGGCCATGATAGAAAGGATGTTTGGGACTTTTGGGCGAAGCTAACTAAAGGGAAAGAGATGAGTGCCCTTGATTTCTGCTTCATTTGCTGCTTGGAAAGGCAAATGTGAGGCTGAAGTTCCAGCAGCCATCTTGATCATGAGCTGATTTTAGGAATAGACATCACTTATTGAAGACTGTAGAGCAGAAACAAAGAAGCCTGGAGGCCCTTGGATGGCATACCTTCAGGCATCTTTTACTTGGGAGAAAAAGAAATTTCAAATTTGTGTAAACTATTGTCATTTTGGTGTTTCCTATAGTGTGCAGCTAAACCTAATCCTAACTAATATATCTCAGTTTATTTATCTAGAAAAGAGGACAATAGCAGTACCTAAACCATAGGGTTATTGTAAGGATATAATGAAATAATACAGGTAAAGCATTTTTTGAGCTCAATAAATGTTAGATACTATCACTAAATAAAAGCTTAGTTTGCACTTAATAAAAGTTAAATATTATAACTTTAATGAAAGCTTACATTCCATAAATCTAGTCTTGAAATAGCATTACCTATGAAAAACGTAGTCTGGCCACAAAAACAATTAAAAGCCATTTAAATTTTAATTGGAATTACTAAAAAATATCAAAATGGATCCAATTTGAAATTCAATTGAAATTTGTATTTTAAATGAAGAAGCTTCCTTTTTTTGTTAGTTATTTCTTTAGAAAATAATTTAAAACTTACAAAAATTTGCCAAAATAGTACAGAAAACTTCTGTGACCTCTTCACCCAGATTCCCCAAATGTTAACAGGCTATTGCATTTCCATAAGCCACTCACTTATATACCCATTATCATTAGTTTTTTTCTTGAACTTTTTGCAAGTAAACTGTCAAATGATACCCCATAACCCTGAAACACTCTAGAATGTGTTTTCCAAACAAGGACGCTCTCCTAAATAAGCACCATACAACACTCCAAATCAGGAAATCTACATCGATACAACACGACCATCCACCCACGGGCCCAAATTTCAGCAACTGATCCAATAATATCTCATATTCCTTTCTGTTCCAGGATCCTATCTAGAAATACTTAAGCATTTAGTTATCAGTTATCTTCGGACAACTTCAATCTGGAACAATTTCTCAGAGTTTCCATTTTTCACGTCCTTGACAGTTTTAAAGAGTACAGGTCTTTAATTTTATATCTTGACCGTCAACCTGGGTTCATTTGATATTTCCTCATGGCCAGACCCAGATCACGCATCCTTGACAGGAAATCAGGGAAGCGATGCTGTGCTCTTCTTAGTGCATCAAAACAAGAGGCATACCATACCAACACAGCCATCGCTGGGTCACCTGATTATACTGGTGTCTCTCAACTTTCTCCACCTTAAATTCACAATTTTGCCTTTTCCAAAGTGATTATTAATATATTATAGGGAGGTATCATGAGATCATGCCAATATCTGTGCCTCATCAAATCTCCACCATCAGCTTTGCATGTTCGAAAGACTCCTGTCTGAATCAACCACCTCTGTAATGTTTGCCCAGTGGTGATTCTCTATTTACATCATTCCTTTTATGTTTCTTCATTGGCATTCTACACTAAGGAAGAGGTTTCTCTTGTCTCCCATTGATTTATGTATGTATTTAGATTCATTAGGTCCTTACTTTGGCACCTATGTCCTTTTGATATGTGCCCATCATTCATTGAACATTTCCTTATTTTCTGAAAAAGCAAAAATGTACCCAGCTCATTTTATACTTTTCCTATCCCAGTCCTGCAAACTATAATTTCTTAAAGGATCCCTAGGTCCTTTTTAGTACAGGTAAGTATTTAGAAGCTAAGATCTAGGTGCTTGGTGTGCTCATTGTATTGTACACTGGGATGTCATTGCTTCTGGGCCCTCTCAGTGGACAGAGCTAAGAAATATACGTGTAAATATGTACACACAAATGTAAATATATATACACATATATTATGTAAATACTCTCCCCCCTTCATCTTAATTTCTTATCTGTGTCTGTATATTTGTCACAAACACACATCTAGTGTATATATATATGTATATATGTATGTGTGTGTATATATGTATGTATATATGTGTATATATGTATATATGAACTCATGTGTGTACCATGAGTTCATAACAATACCATACCTCCAATCCCAGTTCAGCACTTTAGGCTTCTTTCTATTCTTTCTCCTTTCCCTGTTTGTAAATATCTTCCCCAGAAGTGAGAAATTTGGCTTCCATTATCCTCTGTATATTGAATTATGTGCTCAATTTGCTTATTCACTCAGTGTAACCAGTCCTCCCACCACAGTGGCCATTTGCTCAACCTGCCATCTCTGCTCCTCCCTGCCACAGCCTGTATCTTGACTGGCTTGCTGGCCTGTGCCGCAGAGAAGGGAAGGAAAGGGAGGGGAGATGGGGAGAGAAGGGACAGCAACACTCTGTAATCTCTTTTTCCTCATTCCTTTTGCTCACAGTGTTTCTCACACCCTGCACCTGCCCCGAAGGAGTGGCATCCCAATGCAGAGCACACTCGCACTCATTCATGTGAGTTGTCTTGCACACTTTGCAAAAAGATAGTCGTACTTTTCAAAAAAAAAAAACTATATCCATTCATCTCCATCCTCCACAATCTCCCAAACCTTTTGCATTTTAAATCAAATATAATAGCTATAAACAACAGAATGAGACTTCATTTTATGTTAAATACGGTGCTAAAAAATTGAGCTTGCTTTCAAAGGTCTTCAACTGCCAGGGAGAGTTAAATGTGTGAAGGCAAATGCAGGCTTTTGTGTTTCACTTCAGGCAAAGTCACAGGGTGTGTGTGTGTCATTGCTCAGTTTTTCTTCTATTTGTATCTTCTACCATCTGAAAGTTTTGAAAAAAATCAATGCTGAAAAACCATATTGTCAAGAAAATGCTGTATGTTGCATTTTCTAAAGTAGACTAGGCAGACCCTTTTCCTGAGAATAAAAAAGTCCCCTCTTTCATTGTGCAAATTCTTATCCAAACTTTGATCCACAACATGCTTTAGCTCTGCAGCCATTGTTAACCTGTAATTTTTCTTCTTTTACTGGGCACATAACTTGACTACATTTCCCAGCCTCACTTGCAGTTACACTAGAACAAAGGAGTGTGGGTGAGTGATATCCACCAATCACCTCCAAGCCAAGCCCATAAAAGTCTTGGTGCAATACTCCCAGTTCTCTGTCTTCCCTCATATCCTGGCCAGATGAAGAGCATCCAGCAGAGGACTCCAAAGCCTGATGGCAGAGCCACTAGAGGGAAAGAACCTGGTTCCTGCTTGGAGCAGAGCCCATCTTACCCCACACTCCCACCCCTCCCAACCTGCTCAGGACTGGGAAGTGTGCGAGCAATGGACCTTGGTGGCTGAGATACAGTAGCGTTTGTTATACCACTTAGCCTACTCTGATTGACAAAATTTCCAAAACAAAATGTGATATGGGTTCCTATTAGGAATAAATCACACACAATATTCACTAATGGATAGACTTCCTGAGTGGCAGTGTATAGCAAAGCTTGGCTGACTGAGCAAGATGTTTTATTTTACTTCACCATGGAAGTTTCCTTCAATTTCAGTGAGTAATGTTGCAATACTTTTTAAGGCTCTCAAGTTTTGCAACCACAGCTCCAAATAAGGCACTCAGACATGCCAACTTCAATGGCTCATCTGGAGATAGGGATACGTGACTCTAGTGGAAAGTGGCAAGTGAAACAGTGGTGGTCCTTTTCATGAGCCAGCATAATGATTCATGGAGCTATTTCAGGTCTGGTCAAATATAAATACTAATTACTGTTACTGTAACACATCTTTGAGTTGCATAAGCGTTAATATTCTTTTTTGTATGTCTAGTTTATTAGCAAGAATGATTAAATAGTTGGGAGGACTAAACTCAAAATCACTAAGGCATTTCCTTTACTCAGAAAGAGCTTCTAGCCATGAAAGGTGGATTTATTTGCACTACTGTCCAAGAAATGAGAATGACCAAGACATCACCTCTCTGGATGCATGAATCCTTTGTGCTGCTCTGCCCAGTTGGGATGCTCCTAGTTGCTTTTTAATCCCTGGTCCCTTTACTTCTTGGAGTGGGCCCTGGGGCATTCTTTGAGGAGGGCCCTTGACACTGGAAATTCCTCCTTTTGGTTGATCAAAGCTGGCTCGGCCCGACCCCACCCCAGGAAGTGGTGGCAGACGCATCTGTTCGGCCTGGCTTCCTGCCAACAGGGGATTTACTCTCTCGGGTGAGTGGAGGAGAGGGACTTTTATGTCGGGAGGGGATTTATTGTTGGCTGACGGGGTGTGGCGAGTGTGAAGGGTGGGAACCACTTCAGCTCCGTGGCTGGGTTGTCTGACTTTTTGTGCAGCAGGGTTTAATCTTTGTATGTGAGTTCCAAGACTTTTGTGAAGGGCAAATGCTGAATCGGTGGACTTTAACGATAAACTGAAAAACTTTTGGGGGAGTAAAGTATAGATTTGCAAAAAGCAAGAAGATGAAAGTGAAGGTTTGCTAACTACACACAGTAGGATACTATTTAGAATCAAACAACTGGAGATACAATTCCGACAGTACTTACTAGTTAGCTGGCATAACCCCACAGACCAAAGGGAAGAAAGGTAATAGAGGCTGGGCAGCTCGGTGTTTGGAAATTCTGGCTTTCATTAAGGGGAAGTCATTGGACCTCTTCACATCTCAGTGTCTTCATAGCAACAGTTGCAATAACATTAAAATTATAGATCGAATCCTGTACATTCCTTATTTTGTGAAATTATTATGTTAAGAAAGAAGGAGTATGGCATTATGTGGTCCTGGTCCAGGAACATTCAATGCCTGGAGTACTAAGGTTTCCTGATAAAACAATACCAGAATATGGTCCTGAGCACAACACTGTACCAATGATTCAGTATATGACCAGGAAAGAAATGTCATGGAGTTTAATTGAGTTTGATTTTAGAAGCTGACAGAAAGCTAGCATTTTGCACTTTAAAGAATCCTTTATCTTTCTTACCTCTATATTATTTTCTAAGATTGTCAGGGCCAGAGATTTTGCCTAGGTATCAACCTTCTGCCCCTCATCGATTTTTTTCTAGAAAATGCTTGTAGAGTAGCTTCCATGCTCACTGCTGGGCCATATGATGAGGTCTGTACAAAAGAAATATAAGTTATGGTCCCTGCCCTCCATTTAGCAGGAGTTCCTGTTTGAAGCCTCAATCTAAGAATGGCAGGGCCACTGCGCATCTGTAAATTAGAAAAAAGATACTATCTTAGGTGCTCATGGTCTTGGTTGTGCAGATTGGTGAGCGGAGTGTGGGCTGCATTTCAGGCCTCACTGGTCCTTTAGTCTTTGCCACACGCATCTTTGTGTGCTTTGGGTTCCATGTATCTCATGGATATGGAGCATCATATCTTATGGAGCTGTGGCATGCGTCTGTCGGGAATCTTAGTCCCAAGGGACCAAAATCTGGTAAATAAATCATCCTAAGGGAAGAGAAATTAGAAGCAGATAACTTTAACCCGAGAGCTACACATCACAGTAGAATAGTCTGGGACATTCCAAAGGCAACATGGTATCTCTCACTAGACTGTTTGCCACTCACTGAAAGAGCTGTTTCAACAAAAAATTTTCAGTTGGGAGAACAAGGGAGCCTTTCTTTGGGTCTTCCATATCAGAATATGGAACAGAGCTGGGTGATGACAGGGAGGGTGTGGTGGCTTTAGCACTGGGATGGCCTCAGCAAGTTTGATCCAGCAGCCTGAGAAGATTCAGTACAGACCAGCTACAGAAGTTGGAGTCTCTGAGTGCCCTCAGAGGGGCTGAGTGACAACTTCTCTAGCATTAGATCAGTGAGGGAGAGTGGGAAATGTGAAGCCCATTTATCAGCCTACATGCATTCTTTGGAGACTTCCAGAAATACCTGGGAGAGGGGGAGATATTTAAAAAAGGACTGAAATTCCTGAAATTGTGAGTTGAGAAAGAGTGATAAAAGTATTGTTTATTGCTGTTATTGTGGCATTGTTATTGAGTGTTATTGTTCACCCAGAGGTGAACTGGGAAACCAGGATGGCACATGCACATGTGAAAGTGTGAAGTAACGATGCGCACCATTCTAGGATAGCTTTTCCTACCACAGGGTGTGGGGTACAAGATGGTACATGGTTGCCAAATTCAAGTCAACGTTATTAGCGTGAATTCCACTTGAGTTGGGTTTCACTAGTGGGGATGATGGAGTGTACAGGGTGGTCAGCAACTTCCAACGATTAATAATTGGAGATTCTGGGAAATGCTCTTACATTTCTATTTCAGCAAAGAAAGAGAGAAAAGGAGAGGAGAGCAGGGGGAAAAGAGGGGCAGGGTGGGGAGAAGAGATGGCTGGTGTACAGTATGAGTGGAAGGTGTGTGAAGGGGAATATAACCTAAATGGGACATGAGTACTCCGGGATTCTGTGCCTTGTTCTGCTCCAGCTAGCAAAGTGGGAAGGAGAAAATTATTTACCTTCTCTGAGCTTTGATTTTCTCATCTGTAAAATGAATGGATTGAACTGATTGACTTTTAGATTTCCTCCCTGAGCCTGATGCTCACATCTGTCTTTGAATACAATCGTTGTTGAAAAAGGAACTTTGCCTCCAAACCCTGTGAACGGTTTGTGGCTTGTTCCAGTAGGGTAGAACTGCGACCAAATTATGATGTAGGAGAGTTACTCTCTGACTAGAGCTTTTTGGTCGGTGACTAACTCAAGTTGAGGCTCTACAAGGACACATAAAGCAGTGTTTCTACACGACTGAGTAGACACGATTTGCTATCTCTCCCGCCCCTCTTTCTTTCCTCTCTCACTTCCTACATGTCAGGGTCCTATTTCCTATTTGGTCACTGTATAAATGTGCAGGACTTCTCCTAACCCTATCAGATTGGCTGGGCATTTAGGCTGTGTTTTTACACATCCTGCCAAAATAAGCTTGGTCATTTACTGCTGTTTATTTTCTCTTTCCAGACATCAGGTATTGTCTGCATTCTGGCACCCACACAAAAGTAGGATCTCCCCAATTAAGGCTGCAGTGTCTCTGATTGTTGCTAAGTTTGGTGGACTTGGAATCACACCAATCAGAGACACCCATCGAACAGCAGCCAGTGGCATCAGATTTCTCCAAGTGTTTTCAAATTCTCTGCAACAGCAATTTAGATGACATTTTATAAACAATCTTATGAGAAAGAGGAGAGGAAAGAGGAGGGGAGAGGAGAGAGGAGGCTAAACTATAAGAGAAGGAATTCAAAGAATTGACACCTTACCACACTTCTTTCCATCACATAAATTAGAATTCTGCCTTTTTTGGATATATCAATCCACTTTTTGATCAAGCTACAATTCCAACATTAAAAAAACTAATTTTAGGGGGCCGGCCCTGTGGCTTAGTGGTTAAGTGCACACACTCTGCTACTGGTGGCCTGGGTTCGGATCCCGGGCACGCACCAACACACTGCTTCTCTGGCCATGCTGATGCGGCGTCCCACATACAGCAACTAGAAGGATGTGCAACTATGACATGTAACTATCTGTTGGGGCTTTGGGGGGAAAAAAGGAGAAAGATTGGCAATAGATGTTAGCTCAGGGCCAGTCTTCCTCAGCAAAAAGAGGAGGATTAGCACGGATGTTAGCTCAGGGCTGATCTTCCTCACACACACAAAAAATTAATTTTAGGTTGATCCAAGTCTCTGATATTTTGGCGATAGTTCACAATTCATTAGGTCCTGCCTGACCTAAGGTATTTTAGGCTCTTCTTCAGAATCATCTTCTGAAAACAAGGTCCTGGTAGTTTATCTCCCCTACTCAAGAATCTTCATTGGCTCCCTGACCCCCATATACTTTTGTAGTTTTGAGTCAAACTGATGTTTTTTTCATCTGTTTCCAATGCTTTTCCACAGTACCTAACCTCTTGTATATAGTTGGAAATTGTCTTACACATCACTATTTACAAAAATACTAAAACTACTATTCCTATAGCTACAATTTCACTTTAATTCGTTATTGAAACTATGTTGAATTCTGAGTCCACATACTTCTTAAACTAGATGCTTGTCAAGTAAGTACCCGTAATATTCCATAAATACTCTCATGCTCTCTGTATGAATGAATGAAGTGACCTCTATCATTCTCATTTGAAAGTTATTGCAGAAAAAAATAGAGAAAGATTATGTGGTCTGAGGATCGATTGACCAACATTTATACTGATGACAGGAGGAGGAAAAATGTGACTAAATGAAGGCAAAAGAACTTCTGTCTTACAATATCGAAAACATTAGTGATGGGGAGGTAGTAGAAAAATACCATGTCTAGCTGATAATTGTTGTGGAATTTGCTTTCCCAGATATCTTTTGTGCTATGATAATAAAAGATACATAAAAATCTGTTAGGAATGATTTGGCTCTCAATAAGGCTAGAGGTTGAAATTTAATTGAGTTACTTACTATTGTATATAAATATAAGCAATATAGACCAGAAACAAGTGGATGCTGCTGATGCTTTTCTGTTTCCATGGAAAATTAGTAAAGAGAAAAAAAAAGATGAAACAGAAAATTTTAAGTACTTACTATATACCAGTCCTGTGCTTGGCAATTACCTCATTTAATCCTTAAAGAAACCTCCCTAAGGGAGTTTCCATTATCCTCATTTTACAGATGAGGAAACAAGCTGGGAGACATGAGTAACTGGTCCAAAATCACAGAGCTAGCAAATGGCACAGCCGGGATTTTAGTTGAGCTCAGCCTGACCTCAGAGGCTTTGTGCTCTCCACCTTGATCTCCTGTGATTGTTTTCATATTTAACGATTCAGTTCATTCCTTCTTGTTTTAGAGAAATTACACAGAATTTAATCACCACTACCTATGCAATTCCATAAAGTATAGTAGTTACCATTCTGAAATCGTTTTAGCATTGGACATTCAACAAGAATTCACCAAACAGTTTCGAGATGGCATCTGCATTCTGCATGTACACACATTATTATTATTTTTTGCGTGTGTGAGGAGATCAGCCCTGTGCTAACATCTGCCAATCCTCCTCTTTTTTTGCTGAGGAAGACTGGCCCTGGGCTAACATCCATGCCCATCTTCCTCCACTTTATACGGGACGCTGCCATAGCATGGCCTGCCAAGCAGTGCGTTGGTGCGTGCCCGGGATCCGAACCGGCGAACCCCAGGGCGCCACAGCGGAGCGCGCGCACTTAACCGCTTGTGCCACTGGGCTGGCCCCTACACACATTATTTAAAATAAAGAAGGTTCTTTTTCATTTTGACCCAGGCAGGCCTAATGGTTTGGTTCCTTTCCAGTGAGTTCTGACCACCTGAATGTTCCTGCTCCGCTTTCCTGTAAATGTGACAGCTGAATACTTACTGAAATGCTTTCTCTGGAGAGCCAATGAACCATTCTCTTCTGTCCCGTAAATGTATTGTTAGCTACTTTCAAGTTTGATTATTGCCAAATGTGTCTTTGGAAACACATTCTCTAGATATGATAGATTCTTTCATAAGTTAATTTATCAATGTCGAGGAGCTGGGAAATTCTCAAGGCAGTATTAATGTTGATTCAATTGAAAATATAGGCTATGCTGTTTCATGCTTTGGAAGATGAGAAATGGTTACAGAAAACCCACAAGGACAGAGTGTTAAACTTCCAAAAGATGAGCAATCACTGTTGAAAACTGCATACACCTGTGTGAGATGCCACATGAAAATATAAGACAATAGCTTTCTTGGTAGCTGTGAAAAGTTAAGGCAAGGCACCAACTAGACAGATCTTCTATTTCTCAGATGCCTTTCAGAAAAGCTCTCTCTTACTTTATAGCTTCAAAAGGCTATCAAAAGTCAGAGACAGGACAAACATTGTAATAATTATTATCACCATGATACTCCATCAGGAATCTCTTTAGAAGGATAAAATTTCCTGTGACTGCTAGATTTCTGAGCCAGAGGTGGCCAAAATCTTATATATTTTTTTAGCATACCATGTCATCATTTTATGTCTTAGAGAATCTTTGGACAAAAATTTGGGAAATATACACATGAAATATTGATTCTTATCCCTGGTGAGTAATCAGGTTAATCCTATTGGTAGAATAGGATTGAGATAATTAATAGGTGGATGTGCCAAAATGAGTAAATGAATCCATTATAATACATTATGTCACAATCTTATCTCTGCTACCATCATTTAAAATAAAAATAACATTTAACAAGTTCTGTGCCACAAAGTTGAAAATAGAATGTGATAGAGTTGTCATTACTTCTCTGGGAAGGATTGTGACTGATAAGATAACTATTGCCTAAACTATTTTAGTATGTGGAGTTGGCACAGATAAATTCTCTGCACTATGTACTAATTACTGTAATTTGATCATTATAATGATTATAATTTCATATTCACTTTATATGAGATAGTCTCTTGACACTGCCTGTCACATGATAGTAAATTTGCTCGTAAGATCCTTTTGAGGGGAAACTATTATATCTTATCAACAATGTCTTTAGTAGCTTAATTATGATATGCCTTCAGAATTTTTGTAACACTGCTTGTAAAGCCTGTTTTCTGAATTAGAATATTTTGAGATACTGTTTTAAACAATCTGTTCCATTTCTAATATTTTTTTGAGAAAAATTATTGAAAACAACCTAAAATCCCATCAATGAGGTAGTTATTAAATTAATAACGGCATATCCAAATCATAGAATATCAAATATTTAAGAAAAGAATGAGGAAATTCTCTATGTACTGATTCAGAAAGATTTCCAAAGTGTATTACAGAATGGAAACAGCAAGGTACAGAATAGTGTATATAGAATATTTTCTTTGTATAAAATAAGAGATATATAAAAATCTATCTCCATATTTTCTTGCATTTTCACAACGGAAAACTCTGGTAGGATAAATAAGAAAGCAATGAGCAGTTTCCAGAGGGTCGGGAGAGGAATATATGTAGCACCTGAGTGAGTGGATGATGAAGTTAAAGAGACTTGCACTGTATTCCTTTCCTTAGAATCTGTTTGTGGCTCCTGGTGCCGTGGAAAGTTTTGGATATTCACACAACATCAGCTTTCTTTTATTTCTTTTGGATTTGGAGTCATACAGATAAGAGCCTTTAGCTTTTGTCATTTTATTACTTCTATAAATTTTTACAATTAAATGTTTGATCCATTTGTCATTTATTATGGTGCATATAATGAGAAATGGTGGTTATCCAGTCTTCTCAACACTATTTATTGAATGGACCATCATTTCCCTGTTGATTGGAGATGCTATCTTGTTCCCATATTAAATTCCCTCAATATTTTTGAACTTTCTCTTCCATTACATTGGATTGCCTATGCGTATACCCTCATGTTTTAGTTACTAAGACTATACACTTTAAAATTAATAGGTCCATTCTGCCTTCATTTTTCTTTTCTTTCAGAGGTTTTCTGGCTTTTTAAAAAATTTTTTAAAGGTAAATCTTTAATAGAGTCAGATTGTCTAATTGAAAAATGTTGTAATTTAATTGATATTGTGTTAAATTTATTAACTAATTAAGGAGAATTGATAACTTTATGATGTTGAGTCTTCCTGTCCCCAAACCTGATGTGTCTCTATTTACTCAATTCTCTTTGGTATTTCAGTCATGTGTTAGTTTTCTTCACACAGGTCTAGTACATTTTTTTAAAGTTTATTCCTATGTATTTTAAACTTTTGTTGATTTTTAAAATTGACTCATTATTCACATATTCAAACTGGTTGTTGGTTTTATATATGAAAGCTATCAGTTTTGGATTATTTTGCACCCTTTAACCTTACTGATTTTCTTATTCTTTGTAGTAGTTTTCCAGTTAGTTCTCTTGAATTTTTCAGGTGTATAATCATATTACCTGCAAATAGTGATAATTCTATCTTCTCCTTTCCATTTTTCATGTCTCTAATTTCTTTTTCTCATCTAATTACAATGGTTGGCTAAATATTCTCTTAAAAATTTTGCAAAGACTAACCAACGGAATGAAGTTTATAGTAAGAGAGTCTGGGTGAAAATCCTAACGCATTTATACAGTGCATTATTTTAAACAACTGTTTTGGGTATATCAACATGACCTGTTAGAGATTTTTTCTTGATGCACTATTTCTAAGAAATAAAAAATGATTTCACTTATCATTAAAACCATCTTCAGTGTATTAAACCAGAGCTGTCCTTTAGGGCCAGTTTACAAATGGCCATGATTCACCTGAAGTATTTTAAGGGGTGATACATAGACAAAATAGAAATTTTAGCAATTGTTGGTTAATCTCTTTTTTCCCCGAGCCAGGTTTATTGGAAATGATGGAAGTGAAATGTGTGATTTATATCCCACTCCCCAACCCGCATATGTTTAAGTGCAATTCTCATATTTGAACATATCCATAATGAGTTTAAGAATGATCTTCCTCATCTACGGTAACAAGATTGCCTGATGTGTTATATAATGATATCTATATTTATATCTAAAACTTCAGTAGCCAATTCAGGGCTGAATTTGGTCCCAATATGAAACAAAAAATATTTGTCAACTAAATGGAATTAATATCAGCCAAAGTAACAGTTACTAAGTTTAGAGATTCTTCATTCAAGAAGGGAAATGTTAGTGAATACTTGTGAAAATCCAAGGCTGGAATTACCAGTTGCAAGACTGGATTTCCACAATCAAAATTTACAAATGTTACTGACACGAACCTTTAGCACATTTGATAGCCGAGGAAGTTCATAATGGAAGGAAAGGCAAATCCATGAATAAGAAAGGAAATGCCCAAAGACTACCAGAGTTGAACAGGGCATTGTACAGCATTGATACAGACAAGTTAAATACAAAACACACACATGTACACAAGCATCTCAAGACAGCCTCCTTACAAACCAGGAGTCAGTTGATCTACAAATCAAGTGTGCTCTCAGCCTCTAGGGGCCACAAAGGCACATGATCTGGTCTGAGGATCCCTTAGTTTCTAAAAGAGTTGATTTACTTTGAACCTCTTGAAGCTCATATGTGGACAAAAATAAAGATCAGTAAGCCTGCTAGAAAAGCAGGAAAGCAAGATCAGAATAAAACTTCCCAGTTGCGAGTTCTAACAAGCTAGTCCAATCCACTGTCTTCTGTAGCTTGAGAAAAGAAGAGTTGCCATCTGGTAAAGCTGAGGAAAGTTGGTTCCTCAATCCAACTCCCAAATTTAGCTGAGCTACCACCAACTTACAGATCCACAGGAAACGGGCAGGACAGAGCATCCATTCCATCACAAAAATCCACCAGCATACATCATTCTAGCTTACCAGGGTGAGTGTTTCTTACTCATTATGTCTACCAGCTTGGTAATACCAAGGCCACATCTCAACATCAAAGAGTTTACCTTGTGACTTGGACTTCCAAGGAGGAATGGATGGTGATTTCTACCAGGTGAAAATCTTATTTATCTATCCTAGGCTAAGGGTAAAAAATCCTGAATGGGAGCCAAAAGACACATGAACTAGATTATATGTACTCAGAAGAATTTGTACATCAAGTGACTGCTGATTTGTAAGAAGATTCTCTTGAGATATGTGTGTGTGTGTTGTGTTTAACTTGTCTGTATCAATGCTGTACAGTGCCAGGTTTTGTAAATTATCAAAGACATAGTCATTACCTATTGAAAAGACTAAATACTGGCTTGGAGGCATTGGCTAAACTTTACCATAGTTCTTTTTATAATTAGATATTTTTTAAACTTAGCCCCACATGTTGCTACATTTAGCATGATGCAGCAGGGTCTAGTTAAGTTATGCTATATGCTTTTCAATTAAACCGTAACCTTCACATGTGCATTTTGTTGTGCTCACCCAACATTAAATAAATGGATAACACCTGAATAAATCCAGAATCCCAGAGTAACCAATTCTTGGAACTAATTTACCAGCGAGAGGTTTTTCATTTTAGTTTAATCAAGAGTTTTACTGAATTGAGGTAAAGCCGTAGTTACTTAAGTGCAACCTCTAAAAACAGGTAATAGTAAAATACATTATAGTATTTATGACTGCTTGACCCATTTCTCAACCCATTTAAATCTGGAAAGATATGTCATAAATTTGAGTCTAGTTTATACACTTGGACTATTCATATATACAGTAAAGCTCTTTCATAAAGCTTCTTATCGGGGGAAATGTCTTAGAAAGGAAATGGAAAATTATGGGCATGGAGATAGCACATAAGATTTTCAGCCTCCCATTTTACATTTATATCTCCTTATTTGTATTAAAAGACACAGCTACTGACAATGACACTGTACATGTGTATAAAGTGTCAAGGAGACATATATCCTAGCAATTCTTGGAACACTAAGAACTCTGTGGCCTCTCCCTACTATGGATGTCATTTTTCTAGTAGCTTTTTCTTGGTAAAGCTGACTGACAATGACAATTCAGGTGAAGTTTCTCATTTTTGAAAGCTTTAACACTTGATTTCGATTAGGTATCTGTTGTGGGGCTTTTTGCAGAGAAGGCATTTAGGGAATATTGGTTAATGATGATCAGTCCTTGCCAAGTAAAATTAAATGTTATGCATGATGTAGATGCTGATAAACTGGATGAAGAAACTGAATAATTCTGTGAAAGATCTAGATCTTCAAACTGTTATCTGTGATACTTGCCTTGTGGGATTCTTGTTAAAAATGAATATTCCTAGCCCGTACCCAACACACTGAGATTAAGAAGCTTTGGGCCTGGGGATTTTAATTTTTAACAATTTCTTTGGTGATGCTCCTGCACTATAAAGTTTGACAACCAATAACCATTAAGTCTTGGATTATTAAAAGAATACTTCTAATTATATAGATGTTCGTTTTCATTTAGACCACTATCAAGTCTACAGAGAAGATGATTTTCAATATTTGATGCTGAGTTCTTTATTCAAGTGGTCAAAATAGTACTAACCTAGCACATGAAGTCTTAAACTATGCCTGTAGAATTCTTAAAAACATAGCAGAAAACTGAAATATTCCCAATGGCAAATATCTGACTTTTGAGGAAGATCTGGGATTTTTGACCATTAAAAAATATCTTATCAGTAAGTTTGGTGATAAGTGAGCAAAGAAGTTTTTGAGTCAATCAATTCACTAATGGAGGGGTCAGGAAGAAAAAGACAACAGGATAAAGTAAACTTTTTACTTCTTTACCATGAGCAGCGGGAGAATGTGTGGAAGGTGCAGTTGGAGGAATTTTAAAATTAAGTGCAACATAGAATGATATAATAACATTACTTCTCAAATAGAAAAAGCAAAGGCAAGGCCCCAGTAAGAAGGTCTGGGATGGGGCCGGCCCCGTGGCTTAGCGGTTAAGTGCGCGCGCTCCGCTGCTGGCGGCCCGGGTTCGGATCCCGGGCGAGCACCGACGCACCGCTTCTCCGGCCATGCTGGGGCCGCGTCCCACATACAGCAACTGGAATGGATGTGCAACTATGACATACAACTGTCTACTGGGGCCTTGGGGGAAAAATAAATAAATAAAATATTTAAAAAAAAATTTAAAAAAAAAAAAAAAAAAAAAAGAAGGTCTGGGATGGAAGAGATGCTCCCAGCACGAAGGAGGCAATTGACCACACCTGGAATTCAATTCACGTCTAGAAGGAATTGATGGATTGCAATGCGTGGAGAGAAAGTAGGGCTCATGAAAAATTAAAATAAATATGGATGCTTTGTCTGATAATGATGAGTTTTGACCTGAGTATAGGTGAGGGTTGAGCATATAGGCAGGGGATGAGAATGGTAATGTCAGATCTAAATTGATGCCTATGTTCAAATGCTTAAAGGGATATCATAAGAGAAGGAGTCAACCTTATATGTGATTTGAAAATAAAACATGACCAAAACATAGAAGAAATAAGAAAACTGAAATATGGAGAAATTTTATAAAAATAATCAGTGAAAGCCATCCTCAAAGGAATAGGATGACTATGGGTTAATAGTTCCGCATCTTAGAAGCAAAGTCTATTTAAACAATTATCTGGGAGATTGCAGGACAGTGCTTCTCAAACTTTAAGGGCCATATGGATCATGTAAGGATTATGTTAAAATGCAGATTCAGGAGGTGTGGTTGCGACTTGAGTTTCTACATGTCTAACAAAGCTCCCAGGCGAAGCCAATGCTGCTGGCCCATGTACAACACGTTCAGTAGCAAGATTTTAGGATATTTTGCAAATCTAAGAATCAGGAATAGATTTGCCTTGTGGCTCTATCACTTTCTGTGTGACCATGGAACTAGTTCTTTATCTTTTCTTTGTCTCAGATTCCTTTATTTGTAAATTGGAAAAAACAAGAATTTTGCCTTGTAGGAATGTTTGGAGGATTCAGTGAATTAAAGTATGTAAAGCATAAAGGACAGAGCCTGACACATAGAAAATAATAAATGCCATCTTTTATCACCACCATCATTATTATAAACCTAAGAAGTTATGAAATACAGAGTGCATTGGCTATTTCTGATTTCTACCTTAGCTGATGTAATCAGATTGTGTTTATTGCCTCAACTGAGCAATGACGCCATAGAGTTTATCCTGCTCGCTGCCAGACAGAACTCCAATTGCAGCCTATAGTCATTTCTAGATTTTCCTAAATTCCAGAGGAAATGAAATCTGCAATGACTCCCTTATGCAAAAGTAGTAGTGTTGAAGGAACATGGGAATGGGTTTCTAGAGACCTAGTTTTCAGTCCTGCCTCTAATTAGCCATGTAAATTGATAGTCTTCTCCCAAGCCTGACAATCCCACAATGCAGGAGAACATGTGCTCCTTTTTACAGCAGACCCGAACCCCCGGGACATCTTTCATCAACTGATGATGTAGCCATAGGCTTCCACGAGACAGAGATTGCCATCATTCTTTGGGCTCCACAAAGTTACCCACTATGCTGCCTATTTCCTCTGCCTTCTGGTGAATGCCCTGCTTCTGGTTATGAAGAATTTTTGGCACTCATGCTGATATGAGCAAAGGGCTAGGAACCCTACCTAAGGGGTGACTGTGGCTTAGTGGAAATATCTGACCTTTTTTATTTTTGGTACCCAATAAAGGGCCAACACTTACTCCCCAAATGCATTAGCTTATTAAGAAAAAAAGCTAAACTTGAAATGAATGTTTACAGTTCACTTAATGTGTTACTTCCAGAGGCCAATTTTAATCTAAAAAATGGTTTTAAAAGAAGGATATCCATTAAATAGAATAAGAATATAGTAAATCGTCAAGTATTTTTTGAACTTCTGCCATGAGGTCAGCTCTGTGCTAATGTTATGGAGACTATAACAGAAGTCTAAGACATAGGAATTGAACATGTAGCTAAGAGGATAATACTTACGTACATGGAAAAGTTAGAAACAATTCCATATTGAGATGAGCACAACTAGCTTCGGGTACTAGAACCTGCACAGCACCTCCACCTGCCTGTCTCTCTCCCTCAGAGCTCCATTCACCTCTGCCTCCTCAGCTTTCTCTTTTTTTTTCGTGACATTTCTAACACGCTAAAAAAGTTACTTACATATTACATTTATTGTCTATTATTGCTTTCCTCTGTGAGAATGGAAACTCCACAAGGATGGAATTTTTGTCTCTTTTGTTTATCGATGTATCTCATGTCCCTAGAAGAGTACTTGGAAGCACAGTGGAGCTCAAGAACTATGTCTTGAGTGAGGGAATAATGCACTAAAGAGACCGATGCCAAGTTTAATCCTGCATTTCACAGTTCATAGACCTTCTGTGTTCCTAATACACAGAAAGAGGTGAGCAGAAAAAATTTTATAACTAACTAGTTTATATGAACTATATTTGTTTTCTTGGCTCTACTATATTCAAGATTTTGTCTTTTTTTCCTTTTGACACCTAAAAATTAGGCTGACCTAAAGAGGTAAAATAAGGAGAATAAATTATAGATCATTATTACACTGCCATTCCAGAAGGAAATGAAACCTACAATGACTCCATTATGCAAATAACAGGAACATGGAAGGAACATGGGAATGAATTTTTAGAGAACTTCTTCTGAGTTCTGCCTCCATCTAGCCACGTAAACTAATAGTATCTCTTGATCTCCGAGTTCCAATGTCTTCAATTGAAATATGAAGTTATAGCTACATGATAACAAATGATATTTAACTTTGACATCTAACTTTTTTTAGTACCAACTCCAATTTGCCCACCCCATCCCAACACCTCCCCCCATTCTAGTAATAGTTCAAGTTTAATGAATTAGAAAAGACAGAAATGAACAAAGATGAAGGAGAATAATGTCTGATAGGAAACATTTGCTGTTATTATTATTATAACCAGGATGATAAATATAAATCAGGTAAAGAAATATTCCACTTATTAGGAGTCAGATTTCTGGCAATTCTAACTTGGCTCCACTTTCTCTCTGCAAACAAGGAAAAAACTTGACAGTAAATTTAAAAGCCCTTCTGCAAACAAGCAAAAAACTTTAAAGTAAATTTAAAAGGCCTGAAAATAGTGCCATTACATTTATCCTCTATTTATCCTCTATTTGGTAACTGCAGACACTCAGAGTCTATTTACTTTACACATAATTCTTTGGGGCTTGAATCTGTTTTTTCCAATCCAAAGAAATTAGAAGCAGCAAATTTTAAAATGTTACCACTGGGGCATGAGTATTGTCAGAATAAATAAGTTAAAGCTGTTAGTTAAGAGTTCAAGACTTTCTTTCATTAAGAGATGAGCTATTGTAAACATATTTTATTAGCACCATTATATTGTACTAAATTTAAAAATGATTTTCTGACAATGATCCTCACTTCTCAAGAGTAGATTAAATTATATTGATCACCTGGTGTTGAAGGCAGGACATAGTTCTGGCTAGAAGGGTTTCCATTAAAAAGAGATGACATGTAAACACTTTTTCCTGAGGTATCTGGAAAGATGCCCTCATATCAAACTTTTATTCCCAAGCGATGTTAGACAATGAGATATCATTGCATTATCTCTCCTTGGATTTCTCTGATAATTATTAATAAAGATATTTTACTCCTCTTGTATCAACACATTTTGTCTTTAGACTCAGTATGTGTTAGGCAGTGTAGGGACTGCGAAGTAAGGCGTAGGTCCAGATTGTGACAATTTCGCAGTAGATGGACAAGTCAAATTAAGGAGGAATGGTTTAGACCATGGGCTTTGGAGAGGGTCAGATCTGGATTATAAACTCATGCTTACTAGGTATGTGACTTTAAGCAAGTTATTTCATATCTCTGGCACTCAGATTCCTCATCTGTAAAATAGTGATCATAATATCTATTTCCACAGAGGCTGTGAGGATTAAATAAAATACATATGCCAAGCACTTAAATTTAGAGCCTGAAATATAGGTGCTAGAAAAATATTTGCTGGTGAATGAATAAGCTGAATTATCGTGCACAAGTTATTCATGAACTTCTGTTGCTTCACCTGTAAAATGAGAAACATACTGTTTAACTTCATAGAGTTGTCATTAAAAATAAATGAAACTACACACATAATGTACTTAGGTACATGAGACATGATGTATCCCCAGAATCTAGTAAAAACCTAATAAATTATTTTCATTAGAAATATTATGTTTTAATAATTAGAAAACAAATGCCAAGGTACATGGTCCAATATGAGTTCAGAAAAAGGGCAGACCAGTGTGGGTGGAAGTCAAAAGAGAAGGCTTCATCTAGAAGGTGCAACCCTGAATCATAGTTATACAACTGTGAAGGGCCTGATGGAATCAGCCCTCTGTTTACTCTCATGGCCCATTGTTATCAGGCACCTTGTATCACACTGAAATACAAGGTGCCGGGCATCAGTTCCCTGCAAAATCTAAAAAGAGATACACACACATAGGGGACGGCTGAAGTGAGCTATGCCAGTGGCTTCTGTGTTCCCTTGGCAAAGGGCAGCAAAGCATGAAAGATGACCTTGCTTTTGTGAACGCTAGCCCTGCAAAGTATCCTCAGTATTCCTCTTCTTCAGTCGTACAATTCACAATGGATTCCTTGGTTTTGTTTTTGTTTTTTTTACCAACTGAATATATAAATATATCTTCAATTAGGAGCCAGAGATCTTGGATTTCTTTTCTTCCCCCAATTGAAAATAGCTTTATTTATTTTTTTCTGATGATATAAGTGGCACATGCTCATGGTAATTAAATCAATCAATAGAGAAAATTTGAGGAACATGTAAAGATCTTTGGAAATTTCCCCCATGAATCAGAATTTGTTAAAGAGAAGTAGAAGGGTCCCTGGCTTCATGCAAAAATCAGTGTCAATTAACTTTGAACCCCAAGAGTAGCTGATATAATATATCTAAAATACAAGTCTGCTCATGTTGTTCTCCTGTTTAAAGCCCTTTTTTGGTATTCCATTGCTTTTGCAAGAATATCCTTAATCCTGAACACAGCATATGAGGCACTTCATGATGTAATTCTTGGCCAACTGGTTATTTCCCACTATCTTCTCTCCACCATGAACTCCATGTTCTGGCCACAGAGAGTTATTTTAAATTCCCCGGACATACACAGCAACTTTAAATATTTTTTCACTTCTGAATTTTGCATAATGGAGAACTAAGCTAACAAGAGCCCCTCTCACTACAAACATACAGAAATGTTGCATAAAATATAACTAACAGCATTTTTTTTTTGGTGAGGAAGATTGGCCCTGAGCTAATATCTGTGCCAATCTTCCTCTTTTTTGTATGTGGGCTGCTGCCACAGCATGGTTTGATGAGCGATGTGTAGGTTGGTGCCTGGGATCCAAACCTGCAAACCCTGGGCCACCATAGCACAGCACATGAACTTAACCACTACCTCACCAGGCCAGCCCCTAAAAGCATTTTTAATGCATGCTGGGTTTTAAAAATCAAGACAAATTCCTAGGTCCCAGAACCTAAGAAGAATTTTAAGTCAGAATTGTTAACTTCCCAAAGCCATGGTGCCTTAAGGTGGTAGTAGACATGAATATAGGCTCTAACAATCATGTCAGGAGGAGGTGGCCTTGAAAAAAAAAGAAAGAAAGTGGAGCAAAAATGGAAAATGGAGAAAAATGATGTAAAAAATATTTGATTAATCTAAAGGAATGTCAGAAAGAAGAAATAAAAGATAAAAACATAGGCTAAATGTAAAACAAATAACAAGAAGGTAAAATTAAACCAAACTAGATCAGTAATTCCATTAAGTGTAAAGGAGCTAAACACACCAATTAAAAGATAAAGATTATAAGACTATAAAAAAGAAAAAAAATATGTCCTGTTTAAAATAAGTGCTCTTTTAAGTATCAAGTTACAGAAAGATGGATAGAAAAAGATATATCACACCAGCACTAACCAGAATAAAGTTGACGTGATTATATTAAAATCAGATGAAGTAAGCTCCTTTTCTTATCATTTTATTAAGCTATAAAGCACATAGAGTAAAATTCACATTTTTTTTGAGGAAGATTGGCCCTGAGCTAACATCTGTTGCCAATCTTCCTTGTTTTTTCCTTTTTTTCTCCCCAAAGCCCCAGTAGATAGTTGCATGTCATAGTTGTACATCCTCCTAGTTGCTCTATGTGGGATGCCACCTCAGCATGGCTGGATGAGTGGTGAATAGGTCCATGCCCAGGATCTGAACCGGCGAACCCTGGGCCACTGAAGCAGAACATGCGAACTCAACTGCTACACCACCGGGCCAGCCCATCACATTTTTTTTTTACTGTACTACTCTGTGAGTTTTGACAAATATATATAGATCTCTCACCACCACCACGATCAAGACCGCTAACAGTTCCATGACCCCCCTTTTCTCCCAAATATGCCACTGGCCCACTCCTTTGCAGTCAACTCTTTTCTAGTAGCCATGGAAATCACTGATCTGTTTTATGTCCGTATAATTTTGTCTTTTTCTCAATTTAATATAAATGGAATAATACAGAATGTGAACTTTGAGTCTGACTTCTTTGAGTTTCCATAAAGCTTTTAAGACCCATCCACGCTGTTGTGTGTATTACTTGTTCATTTCTTTTTATTCTGGTAGTATTCTGTTACATAGATGTACCAGAGTTGGTTTAACCAGTCCTTAGTTCAAACATGTGGATTGTTTCCAGTTTTGTACAACTACAAATAAAGCCACTATAAGCATTCATATATAAGTTTCCATGTGAACATAAGGTTTCAATTCACTTAAGTAAATAGCTAGGAGTGGGTTTGCGGGGTTGTATGATAAGTGCATTTTTAACTTTACAAGAAACTGCTAAATTGTTTTCTAAAGTGTCTGGACCATGTTGCATTCCCATCCAGCAACGTATGGAAGTTCCAGTTGCTCTGCATCCATCAGCTGTTGTTATGGTAATTATTATTTTTTTTTATTTTATCCATTCAAATAGGTGTGTGGTGGTATTTCATTGTGGCCCTAACTTGCATTTTCCTCATAACTAATTTTGCATGTGCTTAATTTCCATCCATATATTTCTTTTGGTCAAATGTCTGACCAAATGTTTTGCTTGCTGTTTGAAGTTCTTTTTCTTGTTATTGAGTGTTGAAGGTTCTTTACATATTCCGGATACAAGTCCTTTATCAAATACATGATTTGCAAGTATTTTCCCCCAGTCTGAGGCTTCACTTTTCCATTCTGTTTACACATTAATCAAATTTATTCATTTTTTAGTTTTATAGACCAAGCTTTTGTTGTTGTGTCTAAGAAATCATTGCTGGCCCCAAATAGCAAGGATTATTTTTTTGCTTTTTCCTAGATGTTTTACAGTTTTAGATATTAAAAAAAGGCCTATGATTTGTTTTTAGTTCATTTTTGTATAGATGTGAGGTATTCAATTGTCCCAGCACCTTTTTTTTGAAAGACTTTGCTTTCTCTATTGAATTATCTTTGCCCATTTGGTGAAAATTAGTTGTCCATATCTTTGTGGGCCTATTTCTGGACTCCATTGATCTCTATATCTATCTTTCTTAAGTACAGCACTATCTTGACTTCTGTAATTTTATAGTGTCTTGAAATCATGTAGAGTGACATTAAATATGATGTAAAATAAAGGGAGATCTATAAATGATTTATGGATTTAAAGAATTCATACTGCAAAAATTGTCACTTTTTTCCACACTGCTTTTATGGATATTAAAATACCAATAATATTTTCCTTCTATTGATCTTTTTTTTTAATATGATAAATTACTTCTGAAATGTTTATATGAAATTAAAAGGCTAAGAACAGTCTAGACAACTGAGAAAGAAGAAAATGTTAGGGACTTGCCCTCCCATTTATCAAAATTATTACAAAGCTATAGTAATTAATACACTATATCACTCACACAGGGATAGACAAAGACACCAATGAAACAGAGTAGACAGAAATCCCCAGAAATAGGCCCAAACATAAACAGACACTTAATATGACAGATGGTTTTGCAGATAACTGGGGAAAAGATGGACTTTTCATTAAAAAGTTAGGACAATTGGCTATTATATGGAAAAATAAATTTGGACCCCTCTTCACACCATATATATAAATCAATTACAAGTTAATTAAAGGTTTCAATGCAAATGCAAAATAATAAATCTGCTATTATGCAGAATATCTTTACAAACTTGGGGTAGGGAAAATGTTCGTAAACTGGAAAAATGCGTAAACTGGGCCAGCCCCGTGGCTTAGTGGTTAAGTGGGTGCGCTCGGGCAGCCAGGGTTCGGATCCCGGGCGCGCACCGATGCACTGCTTGTCTGGCCATGCTCATGTGGCGTCCCATATACAGCAACTAGAAGGATGTGCAACTATGACATACAACTATCTACCAGGGCTTTGGGGAAAAAAAAAGGAGGAGGATTGGCAATAGATCTTAGCTCAGAGCTGGTCTTCCTCAGCAAAAAGAGGAGGATTAGCATGGATGTTAGCTCAGGGCTGATCTTCCTCACCAAAAAAAAAAAAAAAAAGCATAAACTAAAGCATAAAGCAAAAACATAAAAAAATTTTGATGACATTAAGATTAAGAATTGTTCACCAAATGACAGTATGGGGAAACTTAAAATGAAATCCACAAATTTGGATTAGATATTTGCAACACATGTAACCAACAAAACACTAGTGTCCAGAATACTTAAATAAATCCCAGCCCTCAGGAGAGTAATGGGCAAACCACTTGTACATGCATTTCACAGAAAACATGAATGTCCAATAAACATAAAAAGTTGCTCAACCTCAGGGAATGAAAAATTAAAACCACGATGTGTTACATTTACATACCCACTAGTAGGGCAACACTTAAAAACAGTGTTTTGGCTTATTGTTGGTAAAGATGTGACTCAATGGGAATTCTCATGCTTTACTGCCTGAGCATTGGTACAATCATTTTGGGAAATAGTGTGGCATTTTCTCGTAAAGTTGAAGATTCATATACCCCCAAGACCCAGCAATTCAGTCCTAGGTATATATCCTAAAGAATTCTTGCAAATGTGCATCAGAATACATAATTCATTAAAGTATTATTCATAACAGCAGAAAACTGGAAACAACTTGAATGTCCATCAACAGATTATATAAATAAATTATAATACATTCACACCATAGAATATCATATTAAAGCAAAATGAGTGAATGATAGCCCTAAATAGCAACATGCCTGAATCTCAAAATCATAATACTGAGCTAAAAAAAAAAAGGTTACTGAAGAATACTGTTAGTGTGATTCCATTTATGTAAAGCTTTGGAACAAGTGGAACTAAACAAGATATTGTTTAGGATATATACATATGATACATACATAAAGGAAATTAAGTCGATGATTATCACAAATGTTATGATAGTGCTTATTTTACTTGATAGTGAAGTTAATATGATTGGAGAAGAGGATTCAGGGGCTTTAAAAAAACTGTCATTGTTCTATTCTTTAACCTGGGTAGTATTTACATGGGTGTTTGTGTTACTGCACCAGATCCGTTTTTGCCCGCAGCCCAGAAAGCCAATCACTGAGATGACGAGATTGCAGAGACAGAGGGTTCACTAGGCAGCCAAGCGAGGAAACAGGAGAACAAGTCTCAGATCTGCCTCCCCGAAAATAGGGACTCAGGGGTATTTATGGGGAAGGGGGCAAGGTGGTCTGAAATGACTGGAGGTGAGGAGAGATGAGGTAATTGATGATCTGCGCAAGCGTAGTCAGTCTTCATGCCTCTTTGTAAGACACATGTTCACAGAATGGCGGCATTAGCGTGCCCGGAGGGTGGAGTTCCCACCTCTTGCCGTCAAAAGGGCCCAGTTGATGGGTTGGTGGTCTCAATCTGGCCTGAAGTGGACAAGGGGTTTAGTTCTTGAAAAAAAAAAAAACAGCTCAAACACCCATTACCATGGTAACCCAGGCTCCAGGGAGATGTCATCTGTAGGAACCTAGTGGGGGTCAGATAGCATATTACCCAAACAGCATAGTTAACAATGAGTAAGTTGATCATGCAGATTTAAATCCTGGACTTCCATTCTGATAAGTTTCTAGGTAAGGCCATCTCCCCTTCTTCCTGGTGCAGGGAAGAGGATACCTTTACAAATGGAGATGTTTTTTTTTACAAATGTCAATGTCTCTCACAAAGGGTAACTAGAACTAAGAATGGGCTTAGCACGACCCACCCAGGTACCCTGAGATATCTATAGTAATGGCCTTTTCTGGGGACAGGCCTCCCATCCCAAACTCCTTTGGTCAGTTAGTGGGAGTGGGGGCCAAAATGTCATTCAAGCAGAGACATATTTTGAGTTCGCAAATTCCAATCCTACATAGTTACTAGCTGTTTAATCATCAATGGCTGTTTGCCGGTTTCATTTGCTTTATTATTATTCTTTTAAAAACTATATATTTGTGTACATCTGTATATCTTTACGTATGTTTACCTTAAGTAAAAAAATTAGAAAGAAAAAGAGTATGACCAAAATTTGACATCAATTCATGATGTAGCCAAAAAAAAAATCTACTGCAGTTATCATTTAATGGATAAAAATTTGCAGCATTCTCTTTTAAGTAAATCAGAAAATTATGCCCATCCTAACTACTTGCATTCAGCATTGTGTCAAAGGTCCTAGCTAAACCAGTAAAAGAAAAATCAAAACAAATAAATATTCACAGGATTAAAAAAGGATAATAAAACAAAGATTAATTATCTGAAGGTGGCATGATTATTTTCATAGAAAATCCAAGATAATCTACTGACAAACTATTAGAACAAATAAAAAAATTTTCATAATTCCTAGGTATAAGATCAATAAAAAAGATAAATAATGTTTAGTACCCCCTTAATAATTTAAAACAAATCATTTCAAGTGTAGTCAAATATTCCATTCAAAAGAGCAACAACTGTGATAAGACATGTACAAGTCCTTCTGTATGAAAAATTCAAAAATTTGTGGGAGGATCTAAAATAAGACTAAAATAAATAGACACACTGTTTTCATGAATAGAAAGACATGCATGTCAAAGATAAAATCAGTTTCCTTATGCTGACAGCATTTTTATACGACACTGGTGGTGGTGTTAAAATTCATATGAAAAACTAAAAGACCAGAAGGATCCAAGACAACTTTGAAGAAAGTTGAGAAGGGGAAATTTTTTCCAATAGATTTGGAGATTTAGTATAAATTGCCTCTTATCTAGTGTCACCTATGTTAAGCCTCTGTCGCTATGTCTTCTATTCCGTGGATCCTTCCCAACCAGCAACAATTTCCTTCCCATGTAATTTCCATTGTGTTCTGTGCTTATTTCTATCATAGTATTTACCATAGTATGCATCATAACCGCACTGAGATTTGTGTTTATTCCTTTATCTCCTTCACAGGGCTAAAAGCTCACTATGTAGTTCATCTTTGTATACCCAGAGTGCCACGTGGTGCCTGGTTCATAGGAAACAATTAATAAATGTTAGCTCCTTGCTCTCTTGCACTGCCATTACTATTTCTTGGTAAGATGAGCTTCTGTTTCCATTAAGTTCTCACCTAGTCCCCAGGCTTTGGCAGAGGACTTTAAGGTTTGGTCATTGTCCATACTCAATCAACTACCTGGGGCTCAATTTAAAGTCATTTCTGGGGGCCAGCCAGGCGGCGTAGCAGTTAATTTCCCTCATTCTTCTTTGGTGGCTGGAGGTTCGCAGGTTTGGATTCTCGGCGTGGACCTACTCACTGCTCATCAAACCATGCTGAGATGGCATTCCACATAGAAGAACTAGAAGGACCTACAACTAGGATATACAGCTATGTACTATGGCTTTGCGGAGGAAAAAGAAAAAGAGAAAAAAGAAAAATTAGAGTGTTTTCTTTAATATTGAGTATAGTCATGCAAAAGCATGCATTGCAGAATTTCTCACCTGAAAAGCTTATATTCTTTCACTCCTTTTATAGATGAGGAAACAGGAACCCAGAGTGCTCAGACAGATATTTCATTTAAAAATACTTCCAATTATATTTTATCTATTGCACAATATTTCTACTTCCTGACATGCATGAAATTAAATGAATTGAAGTCTTAAAGGGTGACCTGTAATTCTGACAATGAAAAGAACCAGGAAATTGAACATATAGAAAGGTATGTAGAAGCTAAAGGGATAGTCAAGTACGATATGTGATGTTTAAATATTTATAGCATGTTATTTTTACCTAGTTTCTTCTCTTCATTCTGCTTTACAATGCAATTTACCTCATTAAAAGTTATTGGGAAATGGAGGAATATACTTAGGAGACTGTTCAAGAGAATTTCAGCTCATACTCTCAAAACTTAAATACAAAGTTTCTATATTTGTGCCCAAGCCATCCTAAGGCAGTTATTTATGTTTAGCAAAGAGTTATGTAACTTTTTGACTTCAATTTCAGTTACCTCTTTCATTAAAGAAGTAATCCTGAATATTATCATTTATTTCCTCTTGGAATCTTACCAGGTGAAAAGATAATTCTAATCCTATGTATCTTGGCTAGCAGAAAACTTTGGCATTCACTTTGCAATTTATACATCCTGTTTGTATTCTCTCACATGGTGAGCAGGTTTCCTATTTGTTTATACAATAGCCCCTTCCTCATCTACATCCCTCCTCGTTTTTCTTATGTAATTACAGCTTACCTATTTAAAAATTCAATTCATGCCACAGCCAATATACTTCATTTTTTGGTGATGTTCTTTGGAGGAAGCCTTTTTACAGTAACATAATCAACTATGAATTTGAACAGAAAAAGGAATAGCTATTCAAGTTTTTTTCCAGACCTATTTAATAAGTGAGAGCATTGCAGGCATGAGGTAGTTTGGCATCTTCAAATCTGAGAAATCAACTTCAGTGAAAAGAGCAAGTTTAAAAGTTTTAATAAACACTGACTCAATAAAACTAAAAGGTCTTGCTATTGGAAATTAAGGTATGGATCTTCAAAGTATATGGTCAAAGGGGCTTTGGAGTATAAATGCGATACTGGATACTATCGTACGTGATCAAAATAAGTGTGGACTAATTATGCGTTGATGTGAATAGTAGTTGCAATTTGGAGAAAATTTGAATGACACAAAACAGAAAGTGATCTTCTCCTCCCAAAAACAGGAGACAGGGATGCTTCCCACGTCAGTGGAGGACCCGGGCAGATCATCGCTGGAGAAAAGTTTAGTCATTTTGTCCTGTGGGAGGACTCATGCTTCTGTTTCTTACTGCTTTATAGAAGGATGTGGAACTTTAGAGATTTGGTTAGCTTTTAAGAAAAAAATCTGCATTACATCAAAAAGACGATTTAATGAGAATATCTGCCATATAAATTGTAATAATTAGCTGAGGGTGATGTGATATTAAAAATACAAGAACTAGAAAACATAGGCACACTTCCATATATAATATACTGTACTTCCATTGCTCTTTTTCAGTTTTTCTAAAAGTCTGCACAGGGTATATGATAAATATGAATGCATAAATAATTAATTATAATCTATTTTCCCTCTGTCTTCTCAACTGGCAAAAATTCTTCCTGTAACTTATCAACATAACACCAAATACACAAAAGAGCATTTTTAAAAAGCCAAATCTTGTTGTTCCAAATTGAATAGATGCTCAAATTTTTCTGTTTTCATCTTCGTTTTTGGTATTGTTCATGTAAAGTCAGGGATTAAAGTGGAAAAGGAACTGTAAAAAAAACACGTTCTTGCCAAACATTAAACTTCTGTAAAAGGATTTAAAATAAGCAAAACCAAAACAAAAGAGGGAGAATATTCAACAAGGAATGTGATACGGTCTTGATACGTTTATAGCAGGATGTGAAAGCTTTTGGTTGGAAGATTGCATAGGTAGAATATTTTTCTTCTCGTTCCCTTTCATAGAGTTTCAACGGTGGATTAATATTTTCGGATGATGTTCAAAATGTACAAAATTAAAAGACTGATGATTTAAGTCCTATCATCTTCAGTTTCATTTCATAAGCCTTGCCTGAATCAATGATTTTGAAAATGCACTTTTGCTGACCTGTTACTGTTTTTGGTCATCAGTTCAGTTTGCAGAAAATGTATGAATAGTATGTTTTCATTATTAATAGTAAATTTTACATTTCTTTCAGAAGTTAATCTTATTCATGTTTTAGACTTCTTGATGCTTCAGGGTTTTAAATCGTTTTCCAAGTCCCATGAAATATGCATAATTTCAGATCTTTTTTATGTTCTAAATAAAGGGAAATATTATTTCCTACCAGTTTGTCCCCAAAGGCGTGGCATTCTTCTGCTGTGCTTGGCATACAGATCAACAACCAGGAGGAAGAAGACATAGATGTGCCCTGGGCAGCTGACAGTTGTGCTCTTTTGTTTATTGGTTTATTTTTCATCATACTCCTACCCACTTCCTTCAAGGCTTCTTAGAATGTTTTTTAATTTTCTTATATGTTACATAGCATACGCCAGTCTGAAGAAGTCATTGTGCACTTGTTTTAAAAAGCTACTCCACTCTGTTCAAATTGGTTTTTAAAAAGATTTTTGACCCCTTAAAAAGAAGAAAGTTGACCTAATTCAAACTATAAAGAGCAGAGTCTGGTTCAGATTGCTGAACAAATCATTTCAGTATAAATGGAGCCATGATGATGGGGTTATGCATGAGGCTGACTCGTGGCTTTTTGTATTTTCCCTGTTTTTCTGTTCTAGCCACAGAAGTAACACAGAGTCTTAAAGAGTAGGTTCTCTCTAAGAGTGTGATACAAGGACTACGAGTCCTTTGTAGGAGGACACATGAACAGATAGGTTTCTATTTAGAGTAATTAGAATAAGTAGCTAATTAAAGGCTTCTTGGCACCTAACTACAGAGAACAGGCTGAAATGGCTCTGCTGTCCTCAAGCTTGAAGTGCCGCCAATGTGAACAGTCCAGACAATTTTTGATGCTAGGAAGGTGGTCATATTAGGTTGTATTTAAGTCTGGGAAGTAAAGCTACCTTGATTAGTAGATTAAGCAAGAATAAAGAGCAGTGCTTCATTTATCTTGAGTGAATGTAGTGTGTATCTAGGTATTTGAATTTCTTCCAATCTTGCTCTAAATTGTATTTTTCTTAAGTAATATTAAACAAGTTGGTAATTCAATAGTAATTTTAATATATACATGATAGTTATACCCCAGATGGATAAGACCAAACTCCTTAGCTTTAAATTCTTCAAGATCTTTGACATTTGACTTACTCTTTAGGGACATTAGGTAGCCTTTGCTGGAAACTCATCATTGGGAGAGTGGCTGGTGATCTACACAGGTACGATGATGTTGGAAGGGTCATAGAACTGTTCCAAACAAAAGTCTTGGTGGAGAATTTGTGATTTGACTCTGATTGCAAATCAAACACTGCATGTGAAGGGAAAGAGCCAAGCCACATGTGGCAGGTTCTTCTTGTCTTTGGTTGATGTCCCTTTTGTGATTGTTCGCTGATTCTTTTGCACTCACTTCTGCAGACCCTGTGGCTGCCTCACGTCATTCCCACTTCCTCTGTCCTTCACTCCAGTGCCAGTTCATGTCTAGTCCAGAGCTAGTTCTGCAGAGGTGGGCTGGATAAAGAGTAAGGAAAAGGAGAAGGAGGAAAAGCACCTCTTCCCTTCTCTGTCTACCACTGTATTTGATTCAACTTTAATATTTCTACTTAACAGGGAAAGTCAGAGTTTTTCACAAAGGACGACAAATCTCCTGACTGAATATGATCTTTCTAGGAGAAACTCAGCACTGGAAGTGAAATGGCCTTGAGAGATGACATGCGGGGAGAAGACACAGCTCCTGCACCCTGGGGAAACAGACCTTTCTTGCTGCTCAAAAAAACGAGGAATGGTGAATTCTCCTCAGTCCAAATTGGCACACAATACTGAAGGAAAATCGGTCCCAAAGCAGGAATCCATAATTTTGGTGTGAAGCAATCTTGTTCCATTTAGTAAAGGAGATGTATACCTTTATCAGGCACGGTAGCCAGAGATGGTTCTAACTGTAGAATGCCTAGCACTGATAATATTTATTGAACGAACGTCAAGTTAGTGATGCAACATTTAAAAGACCAGGCCAAAAGCTGGCAGTAATATCAGCAACAATATGGCAGAAGGCATTATTACTGCTTGGAACCAAAGACACCATGTGAGTGGCACCAACATCAGTGACTGGAGAGGTTGTCAAGGCAACAGTGCGGCAACAGCACCATTATTTTGATGAGGAGAGACTGGCTGTTAACCAGGTTAATGAATGCAGTAATCAGAATTTGTGAGGACCTCTAGCCCCATCCCAACCTGATCTCTGCACCTCTCACCCTTCCACCAAATTAGATGCCAGAGAACAGAAGATACAAAGAAGAACTAGCGTTCCAGTGTTTATTCTAATGGGGATTTATCCACGGGAAATTCTGTGTTTGCCTTGTATTTGTTTTGTTACCCACACCTACTCAATTGTCCTGCTCAGCACTGGTGGCTTCATCAACACACCAGTTACCTAATTTTCTTACTGTAGTGGATATGTGCAAGGGACCCTGATTCTGAGAGGTCTGAGTTCAAATCAAAAATTCTTGCAAACCCTCTCAAGCCTTAGTTTTGTCATTTCTTAGACAACAATAAATGATCATAATAACAGTACCAAACTCAAAAAAATGTGAAAATTAAATGCAATAATATACGTAGGAGGCTCAAGACAGCAGATGTTCGCTAACAAAATGGATTAGAGCTTTTGTGTATTTCATGTCTTTTCTTGTTACCTACTGGTTGCAAGTGGAAAAAAACAAGAGTGAGAGAGTGCTGAGGGGCAGTGGGAGTGAGGATTTACTGATGACCTACTCTGTGCTGGGCAGCGCAGGAGGTGTAGGGGTATAGTGGGAAATAAGACCTAGGTCCTAATTGATTTTTGGAGTCTTCATTTACAGAAGGCCACCACTAAAAATATGACTTTTCATATGATTCTTACAAACTGGGAATCAGCAAGAGTATAAGAGAATGGAAATATATTTGGCGCCAATAGAAAATGACTTATGTAAAACCAAATTGGAATCATATTTACCAAGTAATAAAATAAATATACATTTTGGAAATGTATATTACAGCTATTCCAAGTATTATGTTAAGCATTAAAAAAAGGAAACATATGCAAAGAGTAATGGTAAAAGTTGTGATCAAAATTTCTTTTTTCCTATCAGGGATGAACCAGGTATTAAAAAATCTACTGACAATTAGAGTGGGGCTGGCCCGCTGGCTCAAATGTTTAAGTGGGCAGGCTCTGCTTCTGTGGCCTGGGGTTCACAGGTTCAGATCCGGGGCCCGCACCGAGGCACCACTTGTCGGGCCGTGCTGTGGCAGCATCCCATATAAAGTGGAGGAAGATGGGCACGGATGTTAGCTCAGGGCCGATCTTCCTCAGCAAAAAGAAGAGAATTGGCAATGAATGTTAGCTCAGGGCTGATCTTCCTCACAAAAAAAATCTACTGACAACTGGAGAGCAGTTTCAATTTGGTTGAAGATACAATTGAAGATTAAGTAAGTAAGAGGTGGAGGAATAGATGAATCTTCTGCTGGATGAACACACTCTGATATTCTTTATTTGTACATAGTGATATATATGAAAGAGTGTAGACTTTGGAGCCAAGACAAACCTAAGTTTTTATCCTGTATGACTTAGAGGAAATTTACATATTGCCTCTGAAACTCAGTTATACAATCTGAAAAATGGGAAAATAATAACTAACAGGGAAATTGCCAAGAATATTAAATATGAATAGCCTAGTAGAGTACAAAGTTCCTGGTAGAATCAATAAATATTAGCTTTCCTTCTGCTTCTCACTTTCCTTCTCTATCTCCTCCCCTTTTCAAGCGCTCTTGCAGTACCTTAGAGAAGACAGAACAGCTGCTTCCTTAGTAAGTAGGAATTAAAGCAAAATCGCACTAGGATCTGATCAAAGTAACACTTCCACTCACATAGGATGATAGTTACAATCTTTAGGATAATTGTTACAATCCATTTGTTGAGAAATACTCATTTGCAGGGCTGATCATACCTGCTCGAGCTCGGAAAAAAATTTCTGTTTGCCTTTAGCATGCTAATCTGAATACACAAAAGTGAGCTTTCTCAAAAGACATATTTTTCTATTTCCTTAAAATTAGCTTCACTATGGAGAATGAAATTGTTTTAAAGTAGCAAATAGCACAGTTTTATAAATTCTTCAGGAGACTTTTAGTTCTAAACACTATTGTGGTGTTGAGTATGCTTTCTCTTAATTGACAAGTATACAGGCTGATATGGGGAATGTTTACCATTGAGACATAGTTATTTCTTTAAGATTGCAGATGGGATCATAAGGAAATGTGGTGTGTGTATGTGTGTGTGTCTTTTTTTTTTTTCTAATTCTTCAGATTTTAATGCAGATGGAATGGAGGGGTTAGCATGCTGGATTGGAAACAATGAATTTAACACTTATCTGAAAGGGGTAATTTCTTCATCTCTTGACACGTATTTGAGAGTTGCTTCCACATATATGAAAAGAAGAAATAGAACTGTTTATCTTAACTTAAGGACAACATGCGTGTGTTTGTGAGAATGTGTGCTTGAACACGCTTGTGTGTGCATGTGGTATGTGATGTGCGTGTGTGAGAGAGAAGTAGACAGACAGACAGAAATAGAGTCTCCCGATCCACTTCCCACCAGGTGTGGGCCTTTCATTTCTTCCTTTTTCCGTATTTCTTGGATAATCACATCCATTTCTAAGTTTAGACTATTATGCTAACAAATTCCTAGCAGTAACACAAACTGAATGCCATCATCCCTAAATATTTGCTAGCCACATTTTTACCTCAAACCCCACATGCCAAAAGTAGAACCCCTTGTGTTTTCCGCCAAACAAACTCTTCCTAACATTAAAAATTCAGAGACACGGGATTGGAAGGAAAGTTCAATTTATGTAGCCCAACCTCCCAGAAACCTCAATGTAACACCCCCCACAGCAATCTTAGACTTGGTCATCTATTTACATTTTCAAACCTGAGGAGCTCATTACTTCACCAGGTAACCCAGTACATTAAAAAAAAGACAAGACATTACCTCACAAGACAACCCTTTTCATATGTATGTCTGTAAGTGGTTAAGAGAATAGTACACAGACTACTGCCTGGCCTCAAACCTCAGCTCTGCTCCTTACCCACTAGATGTGATCTGAGACTTGTTGCCTAACTTCCTTGTGCTTGGTTTTGCTTATTGGTAAAAAAAAAGGTTGATAACAGTGCCTGTCTGATAGGGCTTTTGTGGAGAAGTACTAAGTTAATACATACTAAAGACTTAGCATAGTGGCTGGCCCATAGTAAGTGCTAAGTAAGCAGTTATTATTATTGATAGTATATGATTATTACTATAAAATATTTCACACATAAAAGTATAAAGAATTATGTGATTAACACTCATGTACCCATCACCTAGCATAAGAAACCAAACATTAATATAATTCAAGTCTCTAGATACCCCTTCTCTACTTGTATCTTTCCTTTTTCCCAAAGCCTAACCTCTATCCCAAATTTGGTATTCACCATTCCTATGCATCACTTAATAATTTTCTTATATAAATGCGTATCCATAAACAATGCAGAATATTGGGTCATGTATTTCTTAACTTCCTATAAATATTATCAGATGATGTGTATTCTTTTGCAATTTGCCATTATTGCTCACACAGTATATTTGTGAGATTTATCAATGTGGATAAAGCTCGCTCCCAGTCACTGATTATCACAGCTGGATTTTATTCCATTGCATAGATATATCACATTTCATTTACTCAGTTTTCTGTTGTAAGAGACTTAGGTTGATTTCAACTATTTTTTGCCAATATAAACAATGTTGCTAGGCTACTTAATCATTGGATGGCAAAGCACTTCTCTCTTACACTGATCCAAAATTTGCCTCCATACAATGTCCACACATTGTTTCTAGCTCTTCCCTGTAAATACATACAGGATTCTCATATATCTTGTGTATTCAGGTTTTGCAACTGTGATTTTAAAATGAGCTCATATTATATAAAAAATCTCACTTACTGACCCTACTTTTATTTATTACCTTTTGAAATTGTGTAATACATGCTTGTCCTAAAAATCATCCCAACAACATAAAAGGGCATAAATATAATAAGTGGAAATCACCATCCTCCACTTAATAGTGAGCACTGTCTGTTGGAGTTTGGTGAACATTTTTCCAGTCTCTTCCTTTGCCCATACCCATACATTCAAACATGTACGTGTTCATATGGTCTTTCGTCTATGTCTATCTGTGTCCTAATCTCTTCTTCTTGTAAGGACACCAGCCATATGGAGTAGGGTTCACACCGATCAACTCATTTTATTTTAATTTAATTACCTCTTTAAAGATTCTAATACAGTCATATTCTGAGGTAATGATGGTTGGGACTTCAACATATGGATTTGGGGGGTTGTTGTTGAGTTTTAATACTATGTATACAAGCTTTAAATTAGCACGTACTCGTTAATTATTCTTTTGTAAACATTTTATTCTATATGGAAATTAATTAAGAATGCTAGTTATAGGCACAGGCCAACTTAAGTTTGTAATAGCTTGGAACCATTAAAATTCGCTTTCACAGAGTTCATTTCTCCAACCCCTATGGTACTATATTTTCTTGTGTTTAAAAAAGCAGATGTGAAATAGAGAATGAAAGTCCAGTGATTGTAAACACAAAGTTACAAAACTTAAATTACTTCAATACCAATAGTTAGGAAAATTCTTATACAGAAGGATAAGAATGTGTATTTAAAATTATTTGACTTAAGATATTTGAAAGCTACTAGAATCAATCTCAAAGACATGAACAGTATTGTAATATCTGAAATTTCATGTGTTATTTCATGTTACTTTATGTGAAAGAAATTATTTGAAATTAAAATTAAATATAATGTGTTCTTTGATCAACTATGCACAAAAATAGATTGACAAATTTGCCTACTCTATATATTGAACATGAATACGTGAAGATCAATGTCGACAAAGTCATCAATGAATTTGCACAATTTAAAGCTTGAGGGAAAAGCCTGTAATATTATTATTCATTCCTAGGACAAGCCAAAACATAGGTATAAATTTTTCTTAAAGATTTGTTAATGTTATAAAAAAGATTCAGATCATTACTTTTGCATATTCTGTACTGAAATATTTATTTTTAATTTTATTTTTCTTTCTACAAGTATGTTCTATTATTTTAATTCATTTCATTTCATAATTATTACATAAAATAATTTTATGATATGAAGGAGAATGATGTTTAAAGATTTTATTTATTTATTTTTCCCCCAAAGCCCCAGTACATAGTTGTCTGTCATAGCTGCACATCCTTCTAGTTGCTGTATGTGGGACGCGGCCTCAGCATGGCTGGAGGAGTGGTGCCTCGGTGCGCACCCGGGATCCGAACCCGGGCCGCCGGCAGCGGAGCGCACGCACTTAACCGCTAAGCCACGGGGCCGGCCCGAGAATGATGTTTAAAAGATGATCCATTCTTCATGTCAAATATACTAGTTAAACCACTACACCTGACTCACCTTATCCACTTTCCTACTTACATTTCTTGGCCATGCCAGTTTTTAAACCCATTTTCTCCACAGAATGATTAGAATGAGAGTGCCAGACCCTGATGGTGGCCAGCACTATAAAACATCATGGTACAGTTTCATCAAAGAAAAAGATGTATAGAGAGTTCTGTGGTACTAGAAAAGTCAAATAAGAAGTCATCACACCTACTCTCTGTAACCAAACACTTACCATACTTATTATATGCCAAGCCCTGTGCTAGGAAGGGAAATCCAAAGAAAGGTAAATACGTGGTTTTTATTCTCTAGGACCTTCTAATCCAGTGAGGAGATAAAATATGAGCAAATGAGAGAATGGGGTATAGTGGAAAGACCATTTGACACAGTGTCCAAGGACCTGGGTAGAGACTGGGGTTCTGTCACCTTCCAGCTTTCTGACCTAGGGGAAATCACTTGCCTTCTCTGTAAAATGGAGATAATATTATCTTACAGGCACAGTGTATCTGGCACATGGTAGGCCTCCAATGACTGGGAGTTAAATATGAACAGGACATGACAAACTAAACACAGAAGAGATGATTAAAAGTTTGATGCAACAGTATATAGTAATGATTAATTCCCTAATGGAAGATACACATGGTAGAAGAGTTCAGAAAAGTAAAAAACATTTGCAACTGAGAGATCTCGACAGGTTTAGGCCACTACTGGATTGAGAGCACACACTGGAGAGGCGGATAGGAATGGGGTCTGGAGTCATCAAAAAAAGCCCTGATACAACAAATGGCCCTGCGTGAGTGGTCTTAACTTCCTCTTAGTTCCTCCCGGCTTAGAACAATACATTTTCAATGTCAAATAAAAGAAGTCAGAAACAAAAGATCATATACTGCATGCTTCCTTTATTTAAAGTACACAAGAGGCAAGACTCGCCCATGGTGTTATAGGTGGGGATAGAGTTTACCCTTGCGGGAGAGGCAGAGAACCACAAGGGGCAGGACGGATGTTCCAGGGGCTAGCGATGTTCTGTTTCTTGATGAGGGTGCTGGTTGTTACATGGATGTCTTCAGTTTATTAAAATTCATTAAGCTGTATTCTTATTTGTGTACTTTTCTATATATAGAACACTGTTCAATAAAAGGTTTAAAATATATAAAATTACAGGGAAAAAATTAAGAAAAAAAATCACCTATAATCCTGGAACTCAGAATAACTACTGTTAACATTTTGGAGTAGATTCTTCAAACATAATTAAGATCATCCTGTATATACTATTTTACAACCTTTTTTTTTTTTTTTCCTCACTAAGCAAACATACTGCAAGAAGTTTCCCATGTTGGAGAATATTTTTCTAAAACACAATTTATGTTTATAGTATAATTTTCTTAGCCAATCTCTTATATTTTGATAATTAGCATTTTTCTATTTTTTTTAAATATTTAAATATTACCACAATGAACTCCTTTGTACATAAATATATTTCTCAGTATTTGAGCAAGATAAATTCCTATAAGTGAAAAAGTTTAATGTTTTTGATACAGATTTTTTCAATTTCCCTTCAATATTTGAGCTGATTTCACTCAAATCCTCAAGAATATTGGGAATTTTTTTTTAATCTTCATATTTTGTGGTTGAACATGATTTTCTTTCAAATATTTTTAGTTCTGAGCTTGAAGCTTGTTTTATGTTATTAGCTATCTGTTTCTTTTTTGGAATGCCTCTTCCTTTCCTGGCCAAATTTTTGGTTTTTGGTTTTTTTTTTTTCCTATTAGAGCATTTCACTTCTCTCAGACTTAGCTTTGCAGACTCCTGTTGCCCTGACTCAATATTTCATTCAGACTAAAACCCAGACTCTACTTGCTTTATGAACTTTCTTTTCATCCACTGACTCTTCTGGCATGTGACCCCGTTTATGTTTCTGGTTTAAGTTGTTAAACTTTCTTCTGGGTTTTAATAACAAACCTACTGTGGACAAGACAGTACCACTCGGTGGTAGAAGCAATATATACTCTCCCCAAGTGTAAGGTCATGGAACAAACCTAATTCCCACCACCATTCCCCAAGTGTCACTATACTTATTCATCTTAAATTATAATGAACACTGTTGACCTCAATATTGTGGCATCACAGTTTTAATAGATCCTGCTCTTTCTAGTTCATGCAGAGCATCTGGCTTGTCCACGAACTTTGCTGTTCCTATTTCTTCTAAAAGCCTGTAAAAACAAACAAACATATTTTACATTTCCCTCATTGCACTAGTGTCCACCAGATAGAAACAAAGTATATTTTCAAGCAAGCACAAATTGCCTGCACTTTCCTCTTGTCAGGCTTTTTGCTCTCCTCTATCACAGTTGTGAGAAGGCTGCATGTGATCTGTATTTTTGTCCTATCTCCCTGAAAGATGACATTCACATTCTGCAGTGTAGGAGGACGATCACTGATGAAGTCCACGCTGGGAATGCTCAGCGCGAGAGCAGCGGAGGGGACAGATGTCTTTCTGTTCTAGTCTCGATTTTTAGTGTGCCCTGTGGCAAGCCTTAGTCCTTTTCCTCTGTTGGTCCTGAACCTTTACCTTTATTTATTTATTTTTGCTTACCCCTATTGTTTTTTTTCCTGCTGTCACTTGTGGTGGGCTTCGGGAACAATGTTGCAGGAACATAGAGCTTTTGAGGGAAATGTAAATTGCAGGGGGCACGGAGTCCCTTCTGTTTTCTCATCGGAAAGCAGCGTTTCAGAGAGCTGATCTGGCGACAGGGCTCAGCGAAGACATGCCGAGTTCAGGAACACTCCCTGTTCCCAGGCCCTGGTTGTGTAGAAGTGGGACTTTCTGAAGAGGGGGCATTCTGGAGGAAGGGGAGGAGAGGGGCACTTTCAGAAGCAGATGCTCCTGGCTTCGGAAGGAAAGTGCTCTAATCACAGCTCAGCAGTCTCGCAGACAATCCACAGCTTTGGAGAGAGACAAACAAAACACAGAGTCTCTTAGTCCAGGGCATAAATGTAAGAGGCTTGCCTTAAGTGTGTGCGGAGGACTCCAGCGGGCTAAAAATGCTATGCAGAGTTAAAGTGAGGCATTGTTTAGGTTTTAATGAAGGCAACCAATTTTTAACAACAGAAGTTCTGTTGCTGAATACCCCCCTCCCCCGCCACCCCAACATTCAGTTCCTCTGCCCCTGCACCTGCTTTCATTTTTGGCTTCTTGGCACTGATGTTCACAGAGACATCAGCTGGCAGTGGCAAACTGCTAAAAGCTCCCCTGCAATGCAGCTCTGCAAATGCCAGCCATTTATCCACTGGTGCATGCCAGCTTAACGGAAGGTCTTCCTTTCTCCCTCCAACCCCAATCCCCTTGCCCCCCAGTTTTACTTCAAAATGACAGTAAAGGATCCAAGCCAAGCAGTGGTCTGGCCCTTTGAGTATCCATTAAGTGTGGCCGCGTCTATTTGCTGCATCTAGTTGCTGCGATTATAATATTTTGATCCAAAGGGTGTTGCAGAAAATTTAGACGACAATACTATTTCTTCCATTCAATAAAGAGCTATTGGCCCACAGGCTCGTTTCTCTCTCCTCAGCAGATGGTGGGATAGTTTCTTGAGGTCTCTTTGACTTGAAACAGCCTTTTTGTTTTTGTTGCTTATTGAGAGCCAGTTGCCCCAAATTCACTGAATAAAGACATCCACTTTTCAGTTTAAGCTAAGCCCCAATAGATAAATACTGACTTAGAGCTGGGGGCTGATGGACAAGCTGGAAAGGCAAAGGGGCAGTTGGAAGTTAAGTATTCAGCACAAGGCTTTGCAGTTTCAAAAACGATGGCTTTAAGTTCTCCATTCAGCACAGCAATTCAGGCTGTATACTGAGAAAGTGTGAGAAATCTGTGAGAAATTCGACATATATTTATTTTTCTTGGAAATTAGAGAATATCTTCACAGTGTACACTCTGAAGGGCTTTTGTTTTGTTTTGTTGTGTTTTTAATGATCTAAACCATCTGGGGAGTTGATAAAGAATGTGATTTTCACAAGCTGAGCTAGCAAAGCCTATTGCTAAATCCCAAACCTTTATCCAGCCTACAGATAAAACCAGGGTGGGAGAGCTTCCCTTCCAGCTCTAAAATACTAGGATCCCACGTATGCCAAATGCTTCAGTCTCTGGGTGGTAAGAAAAATAGAGAGCTGACTAAGAGATCCTGGCCCAAGCATTCAGAAATGTATGGTACTTTTTTTTTTAACATTGGTAGAGGTCACAGATTTCCAGAAAAATCTGTCTGAAAACCAAGTCTGCATCATATTGTATCTGATGCCTCCATGGTCTTTTTTTGATTCAGGGACAAGAATTAGCACTTGCAAGTATTTTTTGATCACCTATTTCTCAAATCTGGAGTCCAAAATCTATGTTACTAGACAGAACACATCATAGAAAGCATCTCAGGGGCACTTTGATTATGGTGCCATCTTGAGATAATTATGATCTTATATCAGAAGGTGTGTGTCCCGGGGGTTTTTGACAAATGACCAGTTAGACTTCTCCGGGTTCGCATCTACCATTTGGTTCAGTGATGTGGATAAGATAGAGAAATCAGGAAATGTCTTCCCAGGAATAGGCCATACACTGAAGGTAAAATCGTGTCATGGCCATCAACTCAACTCTCTCTTTCTCCTGAGTTCAATTTCTTCTTTTCTGGTTATCCACTATAGGGGTATAACAGATCAAACTGGAAAGTTATCCCTTGGTATTCAAACACATTCATGTTATAAGTTATAATTTGCTCATGGTGTGCACAAACATCTCTAAGCAGAAGTCTGACGATATTTCCAAGGCTTGGTCATCAATTAGTATTCCCTACGAAACCTACATGTTAATCAGTCAGTCAATGTTTAATACATATCACATGCTTATACTTTATTCAAAAACAGGCAAATTGTGTCAGAAATGTCACTTTAATACTTCTGTTGAAGACGCCTTTAGAATTAAGGATCCTGTTAAACAGTTAGGTGTGTTCAGGTGTGTCACACTTCTACTGAATGGAACTCCGACCTAGCAGACTGAGGAACAGTTCCACCGAACAAACCTAGGCAGCTGGAATTGCAGGTCGCTGTTGCAAGCAGTTCACAGGAAATAATCATTGGGTAATAAAATTTTAAGTAATGGGGAAGTAATAATGCTTACTTTAGCAATTATTTTCTTCTTTCATAAAGCCAGAGAGCTATATTACTCCTGCACTTCTCACTCTAGCTATGATGTGCTTCCAATCCTAGATGAAGCAGTATAATGGTATACTACAGAGGGGTAGACCATAGGACAGCAAATCAGAACTCCATACCTAAGACCTCTTCCCAACAATTCCTTCTAAATCCTTCAGCCCCTCTGAAACTTGGCTTCTCATCTGCAAAATGGGAATGACGTTATATTGGCTCTTGCCAACTCACAGGCTTGTAAGAAACAAGCTAAATAATCTTTATAAACTTGAGATCACTATACAAATGTTCATTAATATAACTATTATTTGTGTTAGAATGCTTTGTGAACCACACAGGACTATACAGCCTTTAGTTATCATAATTATTATTTACATTACAATTGTTTTTTGTCAGCACCTTCCCAAATCTGGCCTTCCTCCTCTCTTCCCTAATTCAGAGAATGGCACCATTCAAACAGTTGCATGAGCTTTGACACCACTCAATCCCTTACTCTTATATTCAATCTATCCCAAATTCCGTTGATTTTAACTTCTTCAAGTGAAAGGAATTTAGGGCAGTGTATTGTATTTAGTCTTGACTTATCAATGGTTCCTAGCTCAATTTTGTTGAATGAATGAGTAAATTTACACATATTTTATAGGTGTTTACTTTTACTCCACCTTATTCCAAAAGAGGGATTTAAGGAAGGTTATATGATAGATAAATACAACAAAATAGTATATGTCAGAAGTAGGAAAATCCAAAGGAAAACTAATGGTAGTGACCTAAATTGGAACCAAGAGTAAGGCTATAACAAAAGCATTTGCCATTGAATCCTTACTATGGATGAGTCCAAATATAACCAGAAAAACACAAAATATAGTGTTCATGGAACAAAAACAAAAATATTGTCTAAGAGAAACACATGTATTCTGGTTATAATTATAGAGAGAAATTTCTGGAGAAATCTTCTAAAAATACTTGAAATGTAATGAATAACGTTACTAATGATACCTTTACAGAGGATATGCAGCAGTTTCCCAGGGCTGTTTCTTTAAGCTTTGTGCTTACTTGGTGTTGGAGATACTAAAATATGTAAGACAGGCCTTGCTATCAAGGAGTCACTGAGAAAGATAAATCTAGAGTATATAAACCAGTGCCATTCACTAAAATAAATTCAATAAGAGAACGAGGGTGCATGCTGCAATGGGGCACAGAGGAGGAAGTAATCAATCCTACTCAGACCAAGGAAGGCTTCTTGGAAGAGATAGCATCTGATCTCCTGTTTTTATTCAACAAGTACTTATCAATTGCCAACTATGTGGTATGCAAAGTGGTAGGTGCTAAGACTACAATGCTGAGGAAAACAATGTCCTTGTCTTTATAAGTAGATAAGGCCTTGAACAGCATTTCAGTGAGAAAGACTCTCACTTGTTAGTGAGTCCTTGAGCCCACCCCCCAACCCCCCAACTGTGAACCTTTAATAACAGACAGCCTTCTGAAAAGGAACATGGAACAATATCAGGAACTGCATGAGAAGCTCTAGCCGCCGTGTAAAGCTGCCAGAGGCCTTGGGAAAGGAAGTAGATAGGAAATACACTTCTAGGAATGCACAGGGAAGCCTCGACTTTGGACAGAGAGAGTAGCGACCAAACCAGGACAAAACAAAGACCTAGGTGTTTGGCATCTAGCAAGGCTGGTAGTTATGAGTGAACTCCAATTGAAATAACAAGCGGGGAACTAGACCTGAAAGTCATCTTTTTCAGGAAAGGGAAGACTATGTAACATGGTTCTCTTATTTCTAAATAACAGAGATGAGCCAAGTTAATCCAAACGTCAAGGCTAGACACCTGGATTTTTCCAGTGATCAAGCTTGGGAGGTACTTCCCACTGGCTGCAGAATGTTAGGCCAAGAGAGTCAACGGTAGTAGGAAGGAATCTTTTGTTTCTGCCTAAATAAACAATGCTCTGATATATTTCCCTTAATATTATCATGTATAATTATTTACTGTATATAAGAGCAGTACTCCTCCCTCAGCATTCCTCAGAGGATAATAGCACAGGCTATTTGCAAGGCACTGCTTGGCACCGAGGAGGAAGCTCAGAAATATTCCACAGAGACTCTGTTAGTGTGAGGCTTAAAAGAATTAGAGAGACAAGATACACTCCCAAAACAATAAAACAACATATTAAAATATGACACGGCACATGGTAAGTGTTAAATGCCCAGTATAGACAATAACTCATAGACCAAAGGAAAGAAAGATGTTACTGGAGGGATCAGGGAAGATTTTATAAAAATTAGGACCTGAAGAATGGGAAGAACTTAGAAAGAAAGAACATTAGGCAGGAGCACTCTAGGTCAGGATAGGAAAGCTTATAACGGTATGGAAAAATAACTAAAACAAATAACATGTTCAAGTCAGGGAACCAGAAAATTAACTATTAACACAATTGCCAGAAAAGATCCCTTGCTACACACACACACACACACACACACACACACACACACATAAACACACACAGAAAAGAGTGTTCTTGGGAAGTGTGAAACATTTGAGAAAGTAATAGAAGTGGATTCAGAAAGAGAAATATTCAACCTTATAAAGAGACTTCAACCTGTATACATTCCTTCAAAGGACAAATATTATAGAACGAGAACTTGTACAAAAAATCCCCCGAGGGAAAAATATAACTTATTACCAAATGTGTCAGTGCGGGTGGGTTAATTCTGGGTAGATATGGTGTAAAACAGTGGTTATCAGGGAGGTGAACCTGAACAAACCACATTACTTTGTGAAATCCCAGACTGATTAGTAATGCTGTATATCAGACCAAATCAAAATTTAGGTTACAAATAAAATCTAGTTGTATGTCAATTATATCTCAATAAAACTGAAAAAAAAATCTAGCACTTGTTTTCAGATGTTTGCTCTAAACATAAACAGGAGTATGTTCTCTGAAACAAACTGGCATTTCCATCTAGTCTAATCACAGATGAAAATTCTAGCACAATTTTTTAAAATGTAAAATGCTATATATATATGTACTTTTAACATTTTAAGTGTAAAATGTTATATGTGTATAATCTTCAGAGAGGTTAAATAACTTGCCCAAGGTCACACTCACTTCTGTGGCTCCAGAGCCCTGTGCTGTAAGTGATAAGAGGTTCCCACCTACTGTGCCGTGCACCAGATCTACTGGGAGCTTTCTGTATGCAGACACCAGAACTAGCCCTGATCTGCTAAATCAGGATCACCAGCACGGGGCCCAGGTATATAGATTTTAAACACCTATTTGGTGATTTTGATGCAAATCCCTGGTTAAGATATTGCCTACTGAAACTACATAAAAAATAGTAATTATAATAAAGGAATAAGACCCCAAGTTTGTCACTGAAATGTAGCAAGATAAGATGGAGAAATATTAATCTTTGTACTTTTCTTACTTTCCCTCACTTCCCAACCTTTCTTTAATTAGTCAGAACTATTTACATTGCCTGAAGGAAAACCTGGATTGTAATAATGGTAGGAATGTAGAGGTAAAGACATAATTCATGTTCTCTTTTGGTTTTCCAAAGGGTCTAGAGAATCATATGGAAAGACCTGGACGGGAGCAGAGCATTGAATGCAAAGAATTGGAAAGAGAAGAGAGGAATTGCTGCCCTTCTCAAGATGTTCACATAGGATGCAGGCAAAGGGTGGGGAAGGCGAGAGTGAGACAGATATCCGAACAACTCCCGCCAATGTGGAGCAGAATGAGATTAAACACTGAAGAGAAATCGTGCTAACATGCTGTCAGCATGTGGAGGAAAAGGAGGTTAGCTCTGCCTGGTGACATCTGAGAGGAGACTTGAAGAAGTTAGCCTTGGAGTTGAACATTAATGATGGATACAGTTTTCTGCAGATGGAGACTGTGGGAAAAAGCATTTTGGGCATCTTAGGCAGTATTGAATTAGATACAGACAGCTTTTATTAGGCTCAGCAAAGCAGATTCATGAGAAAATTACTGTATATCTAGTACATTTTAATTCAACTCTCTACCACATTGAAAGACGTAAAAAACATACAACATTATTACAGTGACTACTGATTATCTCAGTCCTCATTAACTTAGTAACCACATAGCTTGTTGATGATTAGCAGATCACTTTCACTAGGAAGGTCCCTAGCCAAGCTGTCTTTGGTGGCTCCTCATTTTCCCTCTGACGCTCTCCTCTTCACTCCCCTTGCCCACCATCCTTGATTTGACACTCTCAAGCTGCTGGGTTCTCATACCTACTCTCTGCTTCCAGTGATTCAAGTCACTAACCTGAAAATACACACCTCTGTTGAAGTCTTTGGTGCATCTTGACTACGGAAGTATAGAGATAACATTCCAATCTTTGTGGTCCAACCTACCAGTGACTCATTAGTAACTAATGGGGAAAATTTCAGACCTGGTAAAATAATGGAGGAATAAATTATAAAAGTTAAAAGAGACCTGAAAGATAATCTAATGTTCTATTTTTATAAACCATTGATATTTAGGCCTGAAGAGGCTAGAGAATTTGTCCAAATCTAAGGGTTAGAAGTGAAGCTTGAACCTAGATCTAAGTCCAGTAGTCTTTCTCTAAAACCTGCGAAGGAAGGGAGGGGAGTGTCCAGCAGTCACACTTAGGTAAGACTTTATAGGTTGCTGCCTCTCTTCTCCAGTTAACTTTAGGGACAACTTTCAATCTGAACTTGGTGCCTATTTCACTGAATTTATTTTTCCAAACCAAGTCAAGACCAAAATCCCATATACTAACTATATACTAACTGTTGAACAACAATAAATTATCTTTCTTGAGTTTGTGATACACTACACCAGGGAGTAACTTAGGAACTGGCTAGGCTCAAATTTAATGAGACTAGATTATAATTAGCAATGTCTTATCCAATGTCCCATTGAAAATCATTGACATAATGAAGAATCATCCCCTTGCCACTTTAATGCACTTAGTAAGGAGCATGAATATGCCAAACAAAGAATTAATGAAATTTGCAGAAGATTTATTTTTAGACAGCATAGCTATAGAGTCGGGATTCAAAAATAATAAATGACTTGGAAGAACCTTTTTAAAATTTTGAATAACATGTCCCAAGTTACAGATGAATATCTTTGTAGGTAGAGAGCCTTAAATACTACTAATAGAAAAAGTTATATCTGGAAAAAAGAAAAATAAAGTGAAGCTAATCTTTGGTTGATTTATAATGTGATGTTGCAGAAAAAGATATACCATGTAATTTGGAACTGGGACAAGAAAAATCAGTGTTAGGAACTAAGACTAAATTTTCAGAATATGTAGAGAGAGGAGAGATAATTCAAAACAAGGGCAATACAGTTGATTGTATCATTTGGGGACTAAATGTACCTCAAAGACAACTGTACAAATGTACCTCATGAACACTATGATCAAAGGTTTGGTTAAGTAAATACAGAAGTAATAAATGATCAACAGTCATGATAAACAGAAAGGGGAAAGCACAGTGAAATAAATCTAGACAGAAAATCTTTGAAGAAATTTAGAGAAATTTCTGCACCAGTTACTATGAAAAAAAAAGTAAAATGGGTCACAGATGATGTTTCCAAACATGATTGAAATCCTAAAGTTTCCAGTTTAAAGAAAATGAACATAACATGACAATTGTGATTGTTACATTTATTTATCAAAAAATGAGTTGACACACCAGTCAGTGGCTACAAATCTCTATGAACTCAGGTGTGAGGGTTGGTCCACTTAAATTGAGGCTTTTTCATAGTTTTTGCTCTGTCAAAGAACATGAGCAATAGGAAATGCCTAATATATTCTTTTTCATTTTCTTCATGATAGTTGAAGAATACCCATCCAACAAAAACTAACCTGAAACAGAGTCCTTTGCTAATACTTATGAGGAACTATATTCTATTAGTCCAATTTTAATACCTGGCTTGTCAGTACTGCCCTCAGATCCCAGCAAGTATGGCCCCTGTTCTGGGTGCCATGTTGGGAGTGCCCAACTCTGGCCTTCCTCAGGCCATGCCCCTCCCCAAGGCAGGGCATCCAAGGGTCCACTGCTCGTTCCCACCTGTAGCCTATGCCTTCCCTCTAGACCATACTCCAGGTACCCAAGACTCTAGAATTTCCTTCCCAAAGGTCCCTGAGCTCACTTCCAGGCCTGCGCCGGCCTCTTCCTCAGGTCCTTCTCTCTCAGGAGGCTGGTTTGTGCCACCGGTACTTGGCCTCAGGCCTGAGGGAGGCCAAGGAGCAGCTGGCTGCACTGTGTACGTGGAAGAGAGAAGTGGACAGAGCTTATGAGCACAGGCTAGATTGTCCACTGGTGCACAAGGCCCCTTATGGGGCAGGAAGGAGCCCTGAGTGGACAGGGGGCCCAGGTCCCACTCTCTGAATGCCACCATGTTCCTTACAGAACTCTAAGGAATCTAAGACTTGTAAATGTGAATGCGGTCTCACAAATCATTATGAAGGTTTTTTTTTTTAAGACTGGACGATAAAACATATTTACTTTAAAAGTTATGTGCTCGATTTATATATTTGAAACATTTAGACATATGGTTTGTGGTCTTGCCCTGGGTTTGCAAATTTCTAGAGGCAGGCCTGCAGCTGCCCCCTTGCAGGCTGAGATCCCTGGGAGGAGAGACTACAGCCTACTTCTCCAGTGCTTTTCGTCAGACCTAACAAGATGCTCCATACACGTCTGGGGACTCAAAATGAATGGAAGAAGGAAAATACAGGGACACATGATCTGAAGGTAGAGGGTGAGGCAAGTATTTTCGGCAGTTAGACTTTTCATCACTCTGCCTCATTTCCCTGACTTTCCCACCACAGAGAGGAATGTTCAGGAACTTTATTCTAGACTGGGAACCTGTAGCCCCTGTTGCACAGGGTCGCCACAGCTGTACCTGGAGTTTTACAACCCTTGCAGCCTGTGCTTCACACACTGCCTGGTCCCTGGAAACTTCACTTAGCACGTGGTTAGAATCTCAAGGACAAGGCAGTTTGAGTTTCCCTTGGCTGTTTTTTTTCCCCCACCAAGAAATCAACAGAGGCTCCAGAACTTTTAACTTCATATTTTTGGACATTGCATATTTCAAGAAAAATTTATTGCTCCTTTTACTGTGGTTTTAAAGGACCGTTGATAATATTCTTTCAATGCCCAGTTTTTACACCTACCAAGAAAAACGAACTTTTTTTCAATGGCTCTTGTGTGACCCATTGAGTCATTTCTTATTTTTTCTCAACAGAAATTACAATAATTTCAATTCAGTGTCATTATTTTTAATAGAACCACACTTAATTCTCACCCCCTTGTAGGGCACTCACAGTATGCGCCTCATATTATTTTGTATACATTACTTAATTCGAAAACAGTATGCTTCTTCGTCTTGAATTCAATCTGGAAAACAATGGAATTTTTTAATGTCTGTTACTATTTACGTATGTCACCATGTCTCCACAAATGGTGAACTTAGCCTAGGGTCATTAGGACAGTAACAATTCTTAGCAAATTAATGAACCAGGAACATATTTACATCTTGTTGTTGTCAGTTATAATCCCGTGTTTATGAAACTGAGACTTCTTTGTCTCTTATGGTAGTTCTGGATGCTGTGAGAGATGATGTTTTTAAAATTCCTTTGCAAATAGTTACATTCCTACAAAATTTGCTTAAGCTAAGAAACCATTACTCTTGTTGACAGACTGTCCAAAAGACCTCCAATTCACAAATTTTGCTTGAATCTCTGTTTGCCAACAATAGGTTTGGGCAAATTTTGTAAGCGCTCTGAGCCTCAGTTTCCATGTCTCACCTATTTGATAGGGTTACTGTAGGCATTAGAGATGTTATTTAATGTGCCTGGCAGGCAGTTGGTAAAGAGTAAGTGTGATGTCCTTCACCTTTCCATCTTTACTTCTCCCCAGCAATTCTCCATTAGACATTACTCTGAGTTCGATCTTAGCCCCCAAGTTGAAGAATCAAACTTCAGCTACCAAAAACCATTTCTTATTTCTGAGTTGCCCCCTTTGCGACTGGTTTGACTGTTTGGTACCAGGACTGATAGGGATGCGTTTTTTTTTTTTTTTTTTGGCATATTATTTATCATTTGTTCTGCTTTTGTCAAAAAAGAAGAAACATTTCTTCTCTATAACAGACGGGAATAGCAATTAGAGGCAGTGATAATCCTGACCCTCAGTAGCAGTCAAGTCCCACTGCATGGCAGGACTGGATGGAAGATGATCTGGATATTGCAATCAGCACGCACTTGCTCAAAACAATCCCTCCTATCAGACACTAATCCACTAGGTATCTGCCCCAAAGTTAACCCGGCAGAACACCGAGAAAGAAACACTGAGACGGTAACACTCTATTCTCTCTTATAATCCATTTTCATAAATTATAACATTTAGATGCAATTCTCTCCTCCCACACACACAATTTAAAAATTTCCCTGTAAAACACTAAAATTGCACCATGATGGTCACTTCCCAAATCAGTCTTAACTATTCAAAGGGAATGCCAAGTCTCCTGAAGGCCCACAATCTTTCCACGAGTAAGATTCTACTGATATCTGACTTTATCAATAACACCAAAAGTTTCTGTAAAGACTTTCCCATTATAAGTTCATCTGGAAAATAGCTTCTTGGAATGGATCCTATTTCTTTTGTGAAAATTCATCCTCATTTTAATACGGAATGAAAGGCATTGTCTAGGTCTAATCTTAACCCCAAATTATTTTATTTTCTATTGATCACAAATAAAAAATGAGAGCATAATGTTGTTTCTGTTTTTTTATTATTAATATTCTGGTTAACTTAGTTCAACTTTATGTCTAATACTGACTGAACAGAAGAATAAGTCTGATCTTTTGTATCTTTCCACTTCTACACAAGCTATCAGTGGGAGGGAGGGGAAGCTCCCATTCTGTACCTTTTTGTACACTTAATACTTTTAGAAAATGGAACCCCATCCTTCTTCCTACATAATCCTCATCTTCACATGTCTTACTAATTGAATGGCTAATTTGTCTACTTTGATGTCCCAGATGAAGTAGTCCTAGGTCTTTCTGCAGCAACAAGCAAATACATTTTAGTTGGTCCATTTTTATGAAGGACCATCATAAGTATATAACTCAGTGTCCCTGGCTTTAACAGGTTGGGAAGAATCACAATAATCTGAACCCCAAACTTGCTAGATGAAAGCAAGCTTAGTTTTTCCTCCAATTTCTTACCCCAGGCATTTCTGGGATGCTCCTCAAGAAATTCAAATCTGTTCCTCCAATCCATTCTTGTTGTTTCTTGCCCTCAAGTCTTGTGGGAATGCCCTGGAACATGACTACTCTGCTTGGGTTTCAGTCTTCCTAATCCTCATTTATTGCCCAGTGGTAGACAATGGGAAGGTTTTTTCTGGACAAATTCCACCCCTTGTGGACAAGGGTAACCTCTCTCCAGGTTTCCACCAGGGCAAATTTTCAGAACTCTATAGTCAGATATCAATGTAATTCCCAAAGAATGAGCTCTTCAGTCATGAATAAGACCACATATGGGGCCTCAACATTATAATCCACATTGGAATTCATACACTGGAATGAAGTGAACACATGTCCCCACTTCCTTCTGCTGTTTGTGTACAAAGTTATAGCAAGAATAACACATACAACTCCTAAAAATAAAGAATAAATTTCAGAGACAGTAATAATCAAAATCCATATTTAGGAAAGAAATCATTTTCAGAATGAAACAGAATTGTACAGTCAACCCCTTACCTGCTGACTTCTCTAGCATGAATCACACTGCAAAATGCTTGAACCTTTGGAGACTCACTCTCTCCTTCGAAAGAGGACTGGCAGGGAGTTCTGGCTGTCATTTCTACATATGGTGCCCAGTCGACAAAATATGTTTAAATGCACTGCTTGCCTCCCTGTGATAAAAGGCATGTTGGCACAGGACTCAACAGAAAATTGGGAACCAAATAGGCCTTTGGAATCCATGACCATCAAGAAGCACAAATTCTACTCTGTCCTTTTACATTCAGTGTTCTTATTTGATTTGTTTAAACAGATTTGAGCAATTCTAGTCATGTGAACAGGCTGGATCCTTTCTTCAGTTGAACTAGTTGGTTGCTTATTTGTTCTTGGTCACTGGATATCACTGTAAGATTAGGAACAGAAAAGAATGGCATCGGATAGTGAAATTTTCTGAGAGAGTTAGAGGGCATTCTAATCTACTCAGTATGTTACATCTAGAAAAGGACAGATCTAGGGCAGGGGTTGGCAAACTATGGCACACAGACTAATTGGGCCTGCCGTCTGTTTTTGTAAATAAAGTTTTATTGGAACATTTGCATGTTGTCTGTGCTTGTTTTCATGCTACAATGGCAGAGTTAAGTTGTTGATAACAATAGCAGAGTTAGGTTGTTGCTACAGAGTCTCTACGGACCACAAAACTTAAAATATTTAGCCCTTTACAGAAAAAGTTTGCCAACTCCTGATCTAGTGTATAGCTATCTTTCTTGTGAAAATATTTTATAAACTTTCTATTAACGGAGGAGACAAACATATACTTCTATGAAAAGAAGCTAAACTCTGAGATTAGATCATCTTACTAAATTCACTCAGCTAGAGTCAATATGAGGATACGTGACAATTTCAGGAACAACAGTGCAGTGTCGTTTGTGTCCCAGCTCATGGGACAGTCAATTGTCTCATCTCAGCCTGCTGGAACACAGTTACCCCAAGAAAAGGCTCTTGGTTTCAGCCATACTGAGAGTGGAAGACAGAAGGCCCACTGCCTGCTAATCACATTGCTTGGAAAAGAGAAAAAAAAATTTTAAAGAATGTTTCTCTCCAATCATCTTTTCCCTTTAAGTGGACTGCTTGAGAGATATTAAAACAGCTGAAGCAGCCTGGAGAATCTAGCTTAAAAAACAAACAAACCCAGCATGCTCTAAGTTCAAAAGGTCTATTGCATATTCACTATCAATCTCTCTATACATATTTTATTTAACCTTCTGTAAATATTGTCATTGTAAAGTGCTTTGGACAGGCTAATGCGTTGTGATGTTTTGTTAATGGAAACAGAGACAATAATGCAGAAGGCAATCACAAGACCGGGAAGAGGAGGAGGCAGATGAAGGAAGAGGCAGACTGAAAGCAGAGCCTAGGGTGTCTGAGAGAGGTGAGGCCGGGACACTGCGTGGAGTTGACTTCTTCATTAGCAGAACTTGGAGCCATGCCAGAACATTCCAAAGGACTAAACTCCACATTAGGAGCTCATGGTTTTCCTCCCCCTCCCCCTCCGTAGGCTTAAAAAGAAAGCACATACTGTTATTTTTTCCACATTATAATGCACTCCTTTCCATTAGAAAGTCGGCCTGCAGAAAGGGCAAATCTCTTCTAGTTCTGGATAATCACGGAGTAACTTTCCATTTCGCCATCTCCTCTGTTACTCTTAGTAAGAGTTATAGCTTTAAAGCTTTCCTTGTTTTTATAATTTTGTTCCTCTGTGGGGTATGCAATCGGTGGCTCTAGGACGTGGGTGTCTGTCTTCCTACTTCCTGTCACTCCTAGACAGCCCCACAAGGCTACTTCCGTCACGTTTCTGGGGGTACCATCTGTGCATCCTATCCACACGGCCGTTGCTTGAACTAATGGTGTATTTTCTTCCTTTTCTCCCTCCCTTTTTTTCCTTCCCCTCCTCCATCTCCCCCTCTCTCTCCCCCTTCCTCTTTTTGTTGTTGTTGTTGTTGTGTTTCCCACAGCAAAAAATTGCCCCCGGGACAGCCCAAGTCCACGTTGGCGGGCTCCCTTTTGCGGTGCAGGTGTGCGGGAGCCCTCCTCCGTGTCGTCGCCACAGCAACCCGCCGCTCTAATCTGCTGAATATGAAAGGAAGAAACAGAAAGAGAAAAGCCATCCACCCCCTTCTGCTCCATCCCTGAGTCCAAAAGAAGGATACCGGCTCCAGGCATTCCTGATGGTCCCCCAGCCATCGCCCAGGCAACAGTCACAGGGAGCTGGCGCGGCCTGTGGCGAGAGAGCCGTCCCCTCCCAAGTTCATACCTCCTCCTCCTCCTCCTCCGCTTCTCCCACCTCGGCTCTCCTAATGGCCCCTCACAAACCCGCAGCCCGCTTCTGGCCTCCCCGCCCCACACCCTCCAGCCAGGGGGTCACCGACTCACAGACGGGAATCATTTCATCACATTCTTCTGACGGCGCTTCAACAACACTCGTGTGTGTATGTGCGTGTATGTATATGCACGTGCACGTGTGTGTATTTGTGCGTGTGTGTGTGTGTGTGTGTGTAGGAGATTTTCATCTCTAGTCACCGTTCAGATGAGCTGTGTTTATGTGCTAGAAAGATCAAAATGGATGGAGAATTTTTCTTGTCGGAGCTAGTAGTTTGAAAAAGCAACCCCTGGCTACTTGCATGAATTCAGCTGTTTCTGGGCTTGCAGAGGGTTTTCAGGCTGGTTGCTCTCTAGCCCCATATCCAGCAGTGAAAGCTCTCATTTGTCTTACCACCATCATGTTGATGCAGCTGGGTTTGACACTGCTTACCTCAGCAGTTTTTTTTTTTTTTTTCCGGTTGAAAGACAGAAGGCTTCCTTGTGATCCCAGCCTTTTCCTATCAAATGACACTCAGCCATGGTTTGGGTGACTTATTTACTGGCACTGGACCAGGAAAAACAAAAATGAACGTTCACAACTAATAAATCCTCAAGCTTAGATAGCTACAGCAACAGTGGTGGGATTACATCAAAATGTTCGGCCTGATACCACAGGGCTCCCTGGCAGTGCGGAACCTAATAAGTCAGGAGTAGGAAAGGAGGGTAAAACAGGACAGGAACAGAGAAACGTTTTATACTCTGGGTCTTAGACACTCTCAGGAACTTTGAGCTTGTATCATATGACGTGCTTTCTTGGTTGAAGATTCTAAATGGGGGAAGGAGCATACAGTGTATTTGAATCATTGGAATAGGCCACGGATAAACTTGCCACCTTTTTCTTTTATTCTTGAAGATTAAGCCACACCCATCCTCACCACGATGAAGTCGGTCAGCCTAGATTGACTAGACAGCAAAATCACAGCTTTCTCAGCTGCGCTGGAAGAAACTATTTTTATAGAGGACTTAAGGTCAAGAATGTTTAGCAAACAAAATTGTATATCATCCACTCCTAGATAATTCTCCAAGGACCTTCCTCCTCCCAGGCCCTTATTGAAAGTGAGGGCATCTCTTTAAGGCTAGTGTGACAATGTTTTTATTTCTTTTGGAATTGATCTTCTGGACAGAAGCACATTTTTTTTCATTAGTATAAATCCAGAAAAATCCAACCACAAAACCATTGACTTTGGCTGAGGTTTCCTCATTTTCTCCCTGTATGACCACCTCTAATTCAATAAGTAACTATACTTTCTGTAATGATTAATTCTGTCGATTCAGCTTTTGTAGACTAATGGTTGAGCTTTTCCATACAGGGTTCAATCTTTGGGTAGAAATGTGGATAAAAAGTGGGGAAAAATTTAACAATCACCCAGATGTTTAGTCTACATGTTGCTAAATATCTATTTGGAAAGATGACTATGATTGATTTTACCCTTCCTTTTTAATTTTGGTTTTGTTTTCATTACCCTCAAAGAAACGGTGATGGAGGACACTTGCCTGATGATAAATTAAACCACACCCACCGAGCAGTTCTGTTTGTTATGATGCAGAAAAAGAGACTATTTTTTGTTTTGTTTTGTTTTTGCATTGCGATACAACTGGGCTCTGATGCCATCTGAGTACCTGGAAAATGCATATGGGAAGTAGGTAACGTGATCTACTTGCTTTCCAAAGGACCTGATAAAAAAAGTACCTTATAAAATCCTGCAGAGCTCTGTGCCATTATTATCTTTGAAGGCTGTTCCACTGCCACTCTTTAAAAAAATGTCTGGGATAAAACCAGATAAAGGAAATCTACAAAGGCTAATTCTGCCATCTTAAAGTGTTTAGAATTCTCACTGTCTACCGATGAAGTAGCTGCTTCAAAGTCTTCCGTTAGTTCCCAGGAAAGTAATCTAATCTCTCTGTGATTGGATCTAGCTATATTATTCTCTCTGTCTAGAGACACTGTCTATAGTCATTGTCTCCTAGGAGAATCAAGTATTGTCTGAATGCTATTTTGAAATCCTTAGGAAAAAAGGCATTATGTGTTCAAATCAACTTCAAATTCTGTTTAATTCCTAGAATCCTTATTTTGATTACTTTTTATCCATTATTATACCAATATTTTAGAGGCACCTAATATGTGCCAGACGCTATCTAAGCTCTTGGGTTTCAAAGAGCTTGTGGTCTAGAGGGGGAGACAGGAGCATAAAAATTATGGCCAGCTTTTATTGAGGGCTTACTATGTGCCAGGTACTGCTCTAGATATTTTATATGTAGTAACACATTCAAGCCGTAAAAGAACTCCATAAGGGAGGTAACATTATTTGTCCTCTCTTTAAGAAGGGAAACCAAGGCACAGAGACATTAAATTACTTGCCCCAAATCACACGCTACCTTATTTTTAAAGTAGTGTTTGGAAAATATACGACTGCTTCATGTTTATAACCCACTGAGTTCAGTATCCTCAATACACAATTAATAAATGAAAACCTGCCAGATGGAAAAAGGGAAGGAAAGCATAGTAGTAGAGGGAATTTAGAACCCCAAGTTAAAGTCCTGAGGTCATCCCAACCTCTCAGGTTTTCGCAGAACTGTCGCTCAGGTGATGGATAATATCTTGCAGTAACAATGTTTTTGAGGGTGTCTCTATATAGTGCCACTCATACATATTTCAACTTGGTTTCAGGAAATTTGCTTTTAGGTTGTTTCAAACTTAAATGAGTTAATATTTTTAGAGTGTTCAGGAGAGCACATGGTATATGGTAAACTTTTGTTAAATAAATAAAATAAATGAACTTAATGGAGGTTATATGATAACTGAAAAAAAATTTAAGAGTTGTAACATGAGTGGCACTGTCAAGAACTGAGAGAGAAAAATCTATTTCGTGTGAGAGTCGAGAAATAGAAGATGTAATACTGGTGGCAAGAGAGGCTTCCCTCAAGTCAGTAAGAGCTTCATCAACAAGACATGGGTGACAGTAAGAGCTTCATCAACAAGACATGCTAGATTGGTGGTCAATGGAATCAGTAAATATTAAAGCAGGGCTGTGACACAGTCAGATCCGTGTTTCATTTAGCAAGGTAATTTCTGTAACAATGCAAAGGATGAAAAAAGAGGTTAGACAGTTGTGGCAGAAAGGCCAATTTAGATGCCATTGTAAAATCCAGGCGAGGGATGCTGCTTCCGCTGAGGTGGCAATGGGAAAATCTGGAAAGAACTTAGGAAATAGAATCCACAGAGCATTGTCTCTGATTGGATGATGAAATAAGGTCCCTGAAAATGTGAGGAAATATGGTTCCTGATAGTGTGAGGAGAGGGGAAGAGTCCTTAGTTTGGGGCAAGGATGACTAGTATATGATGACATTCACTAAGAGGAAGATATTTGAAAGGCAAGGTGTTGAGTTAGTTTAGGCATGTTGAGTTTAAAGTACCTAACATCCAAGGTAGCAGGCAATAGGCAGTTAAAAGAACAGTCTGGTTCCGGAAGAGAGAGATTTTGGAGTCACGCATATGAGGGTTAAGTATTTTAAGAGATGGGAGTATATGGGAACACCAAGAGAAAACAAAGATGGAGAGAAAAGATACGTAGTCAAGCACAAAACTTGGGAAACTCAGGGAAAATCCAATGGGGCCACTCGAAAGATTTTAGACAATGAAAAAAGCTTGTTCAGTTTTCTAGAAACAGAATCAAAAGTCTTTTCTTAACTCAGAAGTACTGTTCCTCCATAATTTCTTCCTGTAGCTTCCCATCCATCATCAGAGCTAATCTACATTTTGAAACCATCAACCAATTCATGATAATGTTGGTCTTGAAACTTCACAAGCTTAAAGACATCTTGGCACTGTCAAGCTTTTGAAACATAACTCAGTACCTCAACTCTGTAGAGGTCACTAAGAACATTCTCCTGCCTGAAAGCTGTGGGTGCTATCAATCACTGATTAAAAATGCCATCTCTTGCAAAGGCTTGCTCAGCAGAGGGGCTAAGCACTGTCTTGATGAGGAGAGAAAATGAATCCAAATTCCTATCTTTGTTCTCTTAAAGCTTGTTTCAAGAAACACAGAAAGACTACCTTCTGTTTACTTATCTCTCCTTACTTAGCTATTCCAGGAGGGTGGTTAGGCAATATATTTGTAGAATCACTGCATGGTGCCGTATACTTCCCTCACTGGTGATTATCATTGAAAAGTGTATTCTACCTTCCAAGGCACAATATTTAAAAATAAAATAATAAAAATGCAGCCTTTATGAGATTCATTTATAATAGGCCAAATGGAAAAAAGTGCTAATGAAATGAGATGCCTTACCAGAGTTTATTTTATTTTTCCTTTTATCCTCAGAAGCAACCATGTGTTCCAGGTTAAGGTCATCACTAGGGAGCAGATATTAAGTGACCCTTCTTAGTTTTGTAAATATAAGAGAAGCAGGCTGTTGGCCCTGGGAAAAGATGTATGTGACCTTTTGTTTGACTTGGTAAATAAGCCCCTCTTCCTGGTATACAATCTGCTGGGGAGGAAACAGGCAAATTTGAATAAGGAGAGAGACCCAATAAATTCCTTAAGATAAATATCTCAACTTCTTGAGATTGAAATTATAAAGATCTATGGAACCAACTAAGGTGGCCCTTACTCAGGACCCTAAAATAAAGTTATCCTCAGATAGTGGTTCTCAACTGTGGTCGATTTTGTCCCTCAGAGAACATTTGGCAGTGTCTGGGGACATTTTTGGTTGTCTCAGCTGCGGGGTAGTGCCACTGGCATCTAGTGGGCAGAGGCCAGAGATTTTGCTAAAAATTCTTCAATGCACAAGACAGTCCCCCAAACAAAGAATCATCTGGCCCAAAATGTCAATAGTGTTGAGGTTGGAAACCCTGCCTTAGAGGTAGAGAGAAAGAACCGATGGCCTACTCCTTACATTGTCAGGAGAAAGAAAGGAGAATGCTGGCTTTGGTCCATGAGTGGCATTCTCTGAACCCAGTTTTTTCCCAGTTCTTTGTGGCTAACCAGTGCCCTAAGAAACAGCACTTTTGGGAATCGAAACAAATGGCTACTAAAGGCTATCACAGTCGTATGTGTGTATGTATGTATGTTGATAACTAAGAACAACCCAGAGGGATTATACTCCCTTCGTGCTCTGCGCACAACCTTTGAAGATAACTTTGAATCTTTACTATGAGACCCAAACCTTCTACTTTGGAGTTACCTTGTCCCCTTTGAAAGTTGCTAGGTGACAGAATTGGCAATTCTGGATCTTAGCCAGTTGCTGGAGACTCTGCTTCACTGAAAGTAATACTAGAAAGTAGGGCTCATCCAAAATCAAATAATAGTAGTCAAGACCCTACCCAAGAACGTTAAACGAGCCACTTTGCTTCAGGCACTGCTCATGAGGCCACCTCTGTTTAGCAACCAGTTCCTAGCTATCGCCCTGAGCTCACCAAGAGAAGATTGGACCAGCCTGGAGTCTCTTGCTGCCTGTCATCCTACTCCCCCACACCCCGACACCCAATCACCAGCCGCCATGAACATATGGAAGGGAAAAGGTGAGGTCCACCACATGCCTGTGGGGACCTATGCATTACATCCTATGACCTGACAGGGACATGTTCTCTTTTCCAAGTAGTATAAGGAAGGCTAGGACAATTACACTGGGCATGACTTGTCCTCTACCTCTACATGGACAAAAAACAGAAAATGAGTTTTTAAGATATTAAAACCAAAAGTGACTGTAGAGAACATTTGGCCCAGTGTTTCCCAGGGTGGTACATATACTCCTTAGGGTATAAAAGAAGATTTTATGTGGTGCACGGATATGACCTTAAATAACATTAAATCCATAGTAAGTGAGTTAATACATTTCAATTCTGTTTCAATCTTTCCAATTATGATTGAGTGTCATAATACTGAGTGGCAGTAGAGGCACTAAAAGCAAAAGCTCTGGGATTAGGTTCGAATTCTGACTCTGCAATTTATAAACTGACTCTGTGACCCGATCTTGACCAATGAAAAGTAAGTAGAAGACTTTTGGGGAATTCCTGGAGAGATTTTTCAACTGTGAAGCTTGCACTTTAACCAGGCTATACTGACCAAATAAACTCTACGAGGGCAGGGGGACCCCATTTTGTTCTCCACTGTCTAGGTCTAGGCACACCTAGCAGTGCTGCCATCCATAGGCACTTAACACCTGTTTGCTGGATGAACAAATAAAAGAATCATATGAATAACTGACCAATGATCTCTTTTCATTTTAATGGTGGTTTTACAGGGTATAGATTTGCCCCCAGGCTTAAAGTTATATAAACTCAGTCATCTTCCCACTAAATTTTTGTTTTCTAATAGATTTATTGAGGTATAATTGACATAATGTAATCTGCACATATTTAAAGTGTACAATTTGATCAGCCTTGACATATATTTACACCCGTGAAACCATCACCGCAATCGAGATAATGGACATATCTATCATCAAGTTTTCTTGTTCCCCTTTGTAATCCTTCCTTCTCGTCTCCCTACCTCTCTTCCTCAAGAACCACTCATCTGCTGTCACTACAGAAGAATTTGCATTGTATAGAGTTTTATAGAAATGGAATCAAAGAATACGGATTCTTTTTATCAGGCTTCTTTCACTCACCATAATTATTTAAAGATTTATTTGTGTTGTTGCATGTATCAGTAGTTTGTTCTTTTTGTTACTGAGCAGCATTCCATTGAATGCATATACCATAATTTGTTTGTTCATGTTTATGGTTTGAGTTTTTACCAGTTTGGGGCTGTTATAAGTAAAGCTGCTATGAATATTGATGTATACCTCTTAGTATGGATGTGTATTTTCTTTTCTTTTGGGTGACTACTTAGATAAATGGCTGGATAATATAGTAGGTGTATGTTTAACTTCTTAGAAACTACCAAAATGTTTCCCAATGTGGCCATCCCATGTTCACTCCCACCAGCAGTGCTTGAGAGTTCCAGTTGCTCCAAATCATTGACAACACTTGATGTGGTCAGACATCTTCATTTATGACATTCTAATAAGCATGTAATGGCATGTCATTTTGGTTTTAATTTACATTTCTATAATGATTAATGATGTTGAGCATCTTCTCATGTGCTTATTTACTATCTGCATATTTTCTCTGGTGAAGTGTCTGTTCAAATCTTTTGCCATCTCTTTTTTGGGCTGTTTTTTCTATTATTGAGTTTGTAGTATTCTTTATATATTGTGTATACAAGATCTTTATAAGATACATGCTTTGTAAATATGTTCTCCCAGTCTGTGGCATGTCTTTTTATTCTTTTAGTGTATTTTTTGCAGAGAAGTTTTTAATTTTGATGAAGTCCAGTTTATCACATTTTTCTTTGATGCAGCATACTTTTGGTGTCATATCTAAGAAATCTTTGCCAAATCTGTGGTCACAAAGATTTTCTCCTATGTTTTCTACTAGAAGTTTAATAGTTTTAGGTTTAAAAGTTAGGTATATGATCCATTCTATTTAATTTTTTTACATGGCTTGAGGTGTGGATCAAAGTTCTTTTTTTTGGAGTATGGATATCCAACTGTTCCAGCATCATTTGTTGAAAAGAACTATTCTTCCCCCACTGTGTAGTCTTTGCATCTCTGTAAAAAAAAAATCAGTTGTCTCTATATATTTTGCTTTATTTTTGGACACTATTCTACTTGTCGACCTTGTTGCAAATATCACATAATCTTTATTACTATAGATTCACAATAAATCTTGAAATTAAGTAGTATAAGTCTTCCGACTTTGTTCTTTTTAAAAGTTGTTTTGTTTATGCTAGGACCTTTTCATTTCTATATGAATTTAGAATCAGCTTGTTGATTTCTACCAAAAAAAAGCCTGCTATGGTTTGATCGGGATTATGTAGGATCTATAGATCAATTTGAAGATGTGAGGAAACTGATGACTTGCCCAGGGTCATCTGTAAAAAGGAAATCACTGAATTCCTTCTCTTAGATGGTCATAGTGGGGACTATAGGAGTAAATTTATCTAGAGCACTTAGAACAATGTGTGGCATACAGTATATGGTAAATGCTCAATAAAGGATCCTATGACTCCCTTCTTTAAGCCTTCAAAAACAAACCCCATTGCCTAAAGAATAAAGCCCCGAAGCCTTAACATTTCATCTAATATGCATTCTCACCTGGATATTATCTTCCTTTCCAGACTCACTTAACAAAACTTCATACACTGAATCTTGTCTCCTGTTCATACCAAACTACTGTCTATTCCCCAAACATTCCTTGCTATTTTGGATCTCTATTCCTTTTCTATGTACTGTCTCCATTTCCTAGAAAGAGTGCTTTTCTCCTTCTTGTACTTCAGTTCAACTCACTCTTCCAGACTCACAGCAAGTATCATCTCCCCTATGAAACTGTCTTAACACACGGTAGTTGGAGTTTACTGTTTCTCTGAGCTACAATAGCGTATACATTGCATTATAATGATATATTTGCATGTCACCTCCCTACACCCATTTCCCACAAGAGAGCGTATTTTCAGAGTAGGACCAAGTATTATTTTTGACAGTCTTTGTGTCTAACGTAGTATCTAGTACATAGAATGTCCCTGTTGAATATATACTGAATAATTTATAAAATTTCATCCCATATATGGTACAATTGAAATCTGTCTTTGATAAACATTCATGCTTGCTATTTGCATTGGCACTGTCATTTTTTTTATAAGAGCAACAACATTTCTATTTTGGTAATATGCATGATTTTTGTTTTGTTTTTACCATTAAAGTTTGAGCTTGAGGGGTGTACTTTGAGACAATAAAAACTCCTAGTTTTTGCCCAGCAGAAAAGCAAAAACAAGATAGAACTGTAAAAGTGCCTGGCACAAAGCTAAAAGGGAATTCCTCTCGTCTGCTGTCTTGGCTCCAGCAAAGATGGGGGTATAGACAGGAGGCAGTTAGCAATAGCTTGTTCTAAGGCATTGCCAAAGAAGCCCTCAACAAGAGAATGAGCTCCTTGTTACAGCAACGCTAAGGAATATGAGTGAAACTGAAAGGAGGCACTCAAATAATTCCCTGTGCAACCTCAAAGGGCCACCACAATTCCCCTGTGTTTAAGAGGACCCCCACATCCAGGAAAAAAGATTCCAGCCTGTGGAAACAACCCCTAGCCAAAGGCCTGAGTCTCCCCCTGGGAGGGCTCAGCAGGAAATGCCTCTTTGCCTTGCAGTGGAGTTCAACACTTCAAGTTCCCAGAGATATGTGTTTGTGGTTTACATAAAGGTGGGGAAATTCTACTTTGGACCCACACCTTAAATAATTAGCTTTCCCAGCGGTAAATTTTGTAATTAGACCAATATGTTTACAGTCAAGTATATGGCATGTATATTTGACAAGAGAAATTTTCCATAATTCAGGTCTAGAAAAATTATCCTTAATCCAGATGTGAGAGAAAATAAATTGAGAACATAAAATATTTTAAGTCTAGTCCCATGATAGGCCAAACCCAATATTATGGTGAGCCAGGGCCCCTCTTTGGAGCAAAGCACTTTCCTGCATGAAGTAAATAACTTCTTCCTAAGCATGAAATGTTACTCTCCAGAGAGTATTTTAGTTGCTTGGAGTTTCTGTACGATTGAGATTGTTTAGTAAGTTTGAGCTGAATTATGTTTCTTTTTCCATCTCCTAGGCTCTAGTCTAATACTTAGCCAATGCTTTTTTTTTTCCAAATAACAAATTCTGTTCGATTTGATTCTTCACAAATGATGCAAATTATTTGATTGAAACAAACAAACAAAAGGTAATGCTTTAAAAAGATAGTCAAATTTGGGGGAAAAAACACCCAAACTTTAAAGGCGATATTACAAATAGGAATCGTTTCAAATGTTTTAACACTTAGGAAGTTTGGGTTTATTTCCACCTGCTGTGTCTCACTGGGAGACAGACTAAGGGAATAGCTGCCCAGAGCGTGAAAAAAGGCTGTGCTAGAAATCTCCCACTGGAGAGAAGATGCATCAGCCTCCAAAGAAAGCATTATCCACTCATTTGCTTATGCTGTTTCGCTAAGGAATATACATAAAGTGAGTGAAGAGTTTGCAACCAGAAACTTCATATTTATGTGATAGATAAATCATGAAATTAATGATTTATGTCAAGTTAAAATATAGATTTTTATATATTTAGTGTATGGAATGGAAAGAAACTAAAAAGTTGAGCACATAGATGCTTCATCATGATTCCTCAAATATAAATAACATGGTAAAGCTAAAAAAATAGCATTCTCTTTTTCCCAATAATACAAATTATTCAAACTGATGTGTTTTCATATTTGTAATAGTTTTCAGGAAGTTCAGATTCAAATTTGAAAGTCACCAAATTTGTGCCTTATCTAAGGCACATTAATCACATTCATTTATTCAAATCTTTTTCATTTTTTTGTCTGCTCCTTTTGTCAGTCATGGGGAAATGTGTCAAACTCTTGAGCTAGGATTGTAAATTTATCAACCACTCGGTATAATTTTGTCAATTTTGCTTTATATATTTGGAGCTTACATTATCAGATGCATACAAGTTCAGAATTATCATATTTTCCTAATGAATTACTAACAGCTGATTCTTGCAAAGAACTTACTAAGTGATACACGTAATCTAAGTATGGTACATATATTAACTTTTTTCAGTCCTTACTCTAAGGGGGAGATATTATTATCAGCTTAAGTTTGGAGAGCTTAAATAGCTTAGCAAGATCACACATCAGTACATGGCAATGTCAGAATTTGTACCTAGATATGTGGCCCCTAAACTTGTGCTTTTAACCCAATATAAAGTATGGTCTTTCTATCTTTTGTTATTATCTAGTGGCCCTCTTTATCACTAAGAATGACTTTCATCATAGTTCATATTGTCTGACATTACTATAGCCATGTAAAAGTCCAGAATCTGGCAGCCCTATGTAAGGGGATTACATAGGTATCCAGAATCAGATTCCTTTTGTTTTTTTGTTCCACGGCTTGCTACCCCAAGGAAAACTCGTAGTCTAGGGGAGCTGCTGAAACTCCAGCCAACACAAATATATTGCACCTCAGAAGGAAGAAAGGCAGAAGGGCAAAAAATGCTTACCATCTATCTAAAACTGTGCTCTCTAATACAGTAACCACCAGCTACATGTGGCTATTGAGCATTTGAAATGTTGCTGGTCTGAACTGAGATGTACTGAAAGTGTAAAGTACACACCAGAATTTTCAGACTTCATATTCAAAAAAAGCATGTAAATTATCTCATTAATAATTTGTTATACTGATTTTGTGTTGAAATGATAATATTTTGGAAATATTGGGTTAGATAAAGTATACTACTAAAATTAATTTCACCTGCTTCTTCTTACTTTTTGAATGTAGCTACTGAAAAAATTTAAATTACATATGTGTTCTCACTTGTGGCTCATTTCTATTGAACACCCTGATTTAAAGAGGTTCCTTGGAATTCCCACCCAACAACTTCTGCTTACATTTTACTGACAAGAATTTAGCCCCATGGATAACTAGTAAGGGAGATTGCAGAATGTAGTCTTCTGACTAAGCCTATTGCCACTTCCAACTATTATTTAGGGAGCACTGGAGAACGGAGACTTGGGGAGACAACTGGCAGCCTCTCCCCCCATTTAAGAAACTACCTCTTTTTTGTAGAAAATAGACAAACTGTTTCCACAGCGGCTGTACCACCGGGCATTTCCACATCCTCACAGAATTTGGTGTTGCCTGTCCTTGATTTTAGCCATCCTGAAAGGTATGTAGTGGTATCTCATTGTGGTTTTAAGTTTGATTTCCCGAATGACTAATGATGTTGAGCATCTTTTCATATGCTTATTTGACATCTATATCACTTCTTTGGTAAAGTGTCTTTTCAAGTCTTTGTTCATTTTTTAAATTATTTTTTCTTATTTAATTGTAATAATTCTTTATATATTCTGGATACAGGTCTTCATAAGATAAGTGCTTTGCATATATTATCTCCCAGTCTGTGACTTGTCTATTTATTTTCTTAACAGTGTCTTTTGTATTTTTCATGAAGTTTAATATTTTTGTCTAATAGTTTGTGCTTTTTATGTCCTTTCCAAGAAATCTTTGCCTAACCTCAAATCACAAAAATGTTCTCCCACATTTTTAAATAGTTTTTTGTTTTTTTTTCTTAGTTTTGGCACTTACATTTAGGTCTATGTTTTTTGAGTTAATTTTTTTATATGATGTGAGGTAAGGAATCACACACGATTGGTGCATCTCATCACCTTGAGTCTAAAATGTCATGGAAGATTTCTCCTGTTCCCAGGTGCTCCCTAGAGAGAAAGGAAAAGAAAACATGAGGAAGAAGAGCTGTACAACTGAGTATTTACCTCAAAAGGATGATTTAAATTGGAAAAGTCTTAACCAAAAATTAAATCAAAAGTGACTAATTACTTGAGTGGGAAAATTTAAACTTCTTTTCATAGCTAGATAGAAATAGGAGCATATGAACAAGTTAGTTACAGAAAATGAAATTATCTTTCTGTATATCTATGTTATAAATTTTATATGCATAAATGTTTATATGCATAAATTATGTTACAAATTTTTTATGCATAAATTTTAGACTGCTACAATTGAATCAATATGTGAATAATAATAATATCTGTTTATGAGACCAGTATTATACATCTTTTAATAAGAATTTAATAAGGAAATGCTATTTTTCTTATTAACATTAAAAATAATGTAAAACATAAAATTCTTGATTTTAACTGTTTCTGGTGAGGAGGAGAGGTGGCTAACACACTTCTAGGATTGATTTGTCTCTCCATCCACTGTTACCACCATCATATTGGCCACCAATGGAAAAAACTCTCTCTTTAACACTGGACGGATGACCGCTCCTTTGTTTTCCCATAGCTTATCTAACACAAGGCTGTAACATTCAATCTAACTTTACTAAAGCCTTGAAGATAGCAAAAGGAAATTAACAGCAGAATCTAGGCAATCTGGGCTATATAATAGGGCTAATTTGATGAAGCCAGCTGTCCACTATATAGGCACTTTCCTTGTTGGGTTCTTCATGTGACAGATATCCTTTTAAAACCCCCTAAGTAAAAATTCCTTCTTGGATATACAGACTCTTTAGAGTGGAGAACAAGAGAAAATGGCTAAGCTTTTTTCTCCCATTTCCACAGATTTTGTCCCTCATGTCTAGTTCTGGTTTGAAAGCCTATCGCCTCCATCAGTTATTGAGGTTGAGAATGACTTCACTCTTTAGGAAACTGAAACTATCTCAACAAAGGAATGTTCCTCTTGATAACTGTATGTTAATAAAGTAGCTCAAACATTCCTAAAGAAGGGATTGTTTCTTCACACTAATTGTGGACAAACATAGCTTGGGGAATAAAAAGATTGGCAAGACCCAGTTCTTGTCCTCAAGGAATTTATAATCTAGTTAGGGTTATGAGGTACATAAGCAAAATAAACCAATAATCCAAAGCAAGTGGTATATTATTTCATAGCACTTCAGAAAAAGCAGAGGAGGAAGGTTGGGCTTAAATTAGACCTTGAGACATCAAATTGAAGAAAGGACATTCCAAGCAGGGGCATAGTGTAAATAAAGATGAAGGCAGAGACACAGGAAAGATTTTAAAGGATAGTTCATAGCGAGTTTGGTTAGAGAAGTAAGTAGACATAAAATTAGAACAGCAGAGAACAGTCAGATTAGAGTTTGAACTTCCCCCTTTAGGAAGTAGGGTGCCAGACACAAATTCCGAGCAGGGTGAATTAATGATGTAAAGCATGACTTTAAGATAATTAATCCAGAAATGGAGTTGGGATGTAGTGGTGGGGAGAGCTTGAAGGCAGTCAAGCCAGTTCGGAGGCTGTCTATTATATTGATGCAGTTCTGAAATGAGAAGAATTTGATGTTAGGGTGGTGGTGATAAAAATAAAGGAGATAGAAACCAAAGAAATTAGAAGGAAATTGACTAAGATTCATGAGAATTGAAATACTTGACTTTCAAAAAGCTAGGAGGTAATTGTTAATATAAAAATTGGACTTACTAATTGACCCTGTGGCGGGGGGGTGGTCTTTGATATTCATGCTATTTTTGTAAATTCTCTGAATTTGGCTAAGTATCTATACATAAACCATCCAAATAGATAAACTGGATCACTTCTTTAGGTGCTAAGAGTGAAACTGAGCTAAATGATAACACTCAAAGTGAAGACAACATATAGTACAGATCCATTTAACACTTCCCCATCACCCCTTCCCTCTGCTTGAATTCATCCCACTAAAAGACAGAAATTGAAGTTCTAAAAGAACATTTTAAAACACTAAATTTACTCCAGATTTTCTAAGAGAAACTCAAGCTATCTCCCAGTAATGATGGGTCAGTTATATCTTGGCCAAATGTTAAGTCTTAAAACATGTCTCGTTACTGACAACCCTTGGATTTGCCACTAGGAGTCAGATAAAGGAAAATGCTTTTAACTGTAGCATACAGGGCCTAGGCTTCAGACAGAGGCTCCGAATATTCCTACTTGGCATGGAAGTTCCTCCAGGTGCTTTTCCTCTTTGCACCACTCTTTAGTCATTAGAATGTCAGGTAAGCTGGTTTCGCCTGGCATTTCAAAGAGCAGCAGTTAATTTCCTTTCAGGTGGGATTTTTTTTATTTATTTGGTTTTGTTTTGTTTTAACTGCCTGTTTTGCTGAAAGTGCTTTTATGCTGGTGCAAATCTAGACAAAGAAAACTTTTATGCAAAATAAACAAAATAGAATGTCCTGAGCCAGGATTTCTTTGCAGGACGTGTTCCTGAGGCTATTTCTGAGAGGTTATTTATGGATGGCTGTTTATCCCCTGGAGCCTGACTTCATCGCTTGGTGAAGTGAAACGCCTCTGTGTTTAGTGCATTGGTCTGCCACCCCTGGGAATGGCTGGATGTCAAATATTTACCCCTGTGGGATCGCACAGAAATCAGAGATGCACAAAGAAAACAGAAATCGAATCCAGTGTTCCTGGGAATTAGTAAAAATTTCAAAGTAAATGAATTTTTAAAGAAAAAAACATCTGAAATATAACGATAGCACAGTCTAACTTTCTTTATTGGAATGGGGGGAAACCCTCTGAAATATAAAGTTACTTCGAGCAGAAGGGTATTTTCATCTTGTTACTTTCTCGGGGACCACACCCATCCCGTTCTCTCACCTGGCTCAGTACCAGGTCCACAGGGAGAGGTTTTAAATTTTTATTTTTTTAATTGAAAACGGATGCTGCACCTTGTTTTTCCTGCCTGCATTTTTCATCAGAAAAAAAAGAACACCTAGCCAAGTATTAGTTTTGTACCTCTGTAACATCATAAAACCTAGGAATCAAAACTTGGCATCCCGCTTTATAGATAGTTACATTGGAAAAATCAAGAAACTCCCAAATAAGTTTACTGTCTTCCCAAGATTTCTTATTTCAAAACTGCGTGCCTGCCTCCCACATCAACCCCCCATAAGGAGTTTTACTTCGGCATTATACTTCCCGTATTGTCAGAAACAAAGCTACGTTTAAAAGGGTAAGTCAAATAAACCCAGCTACAAAAGAGCTTATAAAATAATCATAGTCGTGAGCAGCAAGGAAAGAGATCAGCCACTAAAACCATAAAGGGAATACTTTGTGGATGGCCGTGCTTTAAATAAAATTCACGTGGGCTATGTAACATTAGATGCTCTTAAAATTCGGAGGACAAAGTACAGACATGTTTGTGCATTTCTCTTTCATTGGACAAGTCTTTTAGAATTGGATCTGGACTACATACTGTACTCTCTGCTGCCTGCACACACAGAGCTGGCAAGTTTACTTTGGTGTTTTCCTCTTTGAAGCTTGTGCACTATCAAGAGGCAAGAACAATTCTATCTCCCTCCTAAAGACGAAAGTGACACCAAATTCCGGCTTGATCTGCTCAGTCTCAGAACAAGCATCCGTTTGAAACACCGTCCAAGCAACTTCCTAGAATCTTGGGAAGCCGGTCATCACAGGCTGCCCTGCCCTCTGTGAGAATGACAGCATTTGGAAAGAGGCTCGGCGCACGAAATTTAAAAGTAATTGTTTGGCAGCTTTGGAGGTCCTCAAGTTTGGCGAGGCGAGTATAATCAACAAAGGGGCATTACTTTTAATTGTATTTAAAAATCCAAGTCCCTGCAGATTTGAGAACTGTGTGCTCCGAGAGGCCCTTGCGCTGTTTGCCCCTTTGCACCAAGGCGGGGACACAGCTTACACAAGCAGGCTTTGTTTTAATTGATGCAGCAAGCAGCCCTCCCCACCAGCCTCACCTTCAGGGCTCCTTATTTTGCAATTGTTGGTAACCCCCTCAGCTAAAAATTGTTCCCAAGAAAAATCCACAGAAACCAAAAGAAAAAGGCCAGGAAGAGACAGTGTGTTTAGAGAGCTTTTGCAGACTGACTCGGCAGAGCTGTCTGCAGGGAATGAGTGGCTGAGCTATTATTACTTGAATGAGTTTCAGATCCAAGGTTGTCCCCCAAGGTTAACAAGACAGTTCAGTTAAAAATAACATTAAATTCTTTTCTCTACCCCTTATCCCAAAGTGGGGGTAAGGGGGGGGACTCATATTTAAATAACATGAAGGATCTGGTTTAAAGTGACAAAAGCCAGGAAATTCAGAATTAAGGGAGGTTAGAGCTCTATCTCCCAGCCCCGTCTTTGAGGGTGAAAAAAAATAAAGGCTCAGTGGAGTGAGTTAAGGATGAAGTGCCAGCTTTAAACCAGCATTACGGAGCTTTTGTGCCTTCTGAGGCAGGCTTCGGGGGTATTGAAGCCGTGGATGCGGAAAATGGTGTTTAAAGGAAAACACAAGTTAAGGTGGGGATGAGAAGTAAAATGTATGAAATGCTAGCCTCCGACAAACGTTCATTTAGATTTAGCAAAGAAAAGCGTTTGGTTCCCATGAGCTTGGCAAAAACTTTGTCATCTGATTAATTGTGTTTGGGGTTTTCTGTGCTCCATCCTTTTCCTTTTTATTTTCATCATTACACACACAAATTCCATTCTTCATTTTCAATGAAACCTGTTTCTTTTAATTAAAAAAGAGATGCTCAAAGGGAATGGCAATTTTGGTAAAGTATTTGAAATTCATGGCTTATTGGACCACTAGATTACAACAGCTGTGGAGATGTCATTAGAGGCTGTGCATGGCCAATGGCTGAGGGTAAGTCAATATCACTCACGGATTTCGAGAAGGAAAGAGGCTGGCTCTGGACGTTATGTCCATGGTTTCCTTCAAGGTGTAAGATTATTTCCACTAAGTATTTCCCAAACTACGATTTTAAGCTAAAGTATTTTCAAGTTAAAACTTGCAAAATGTTTACAATGTCAAACTACTTTGACTCCATTATATTTGTGCATTTTTTTACAATCAAATAGAAAATTTAAAGGTGTTTGAGCAGAAATGTTATGTGTTATATTATTAGTGTCATCTACATTCTCATGTGCTGTCAGACAAGCTTAATTTTTTTCATTTTGAAAACTAGTATAGTTTTCAGGCATTTACCAAGGTACTTTTTATCTCCATATAAATAAAAAGAGAAAATTTCTATTTCTCGTTTGCCTCATTCTGTTTCCACTTGGTTATAAACACCTCAAAACTGACCTTTTAAACTCTCTAATCTTATGCTGAAAAGAATATTTCCTTATTCCTAACACTGATTTAAAAGTCACGGAGCTAAAGAGAAAAAGCCCATTTTCTACATATTTGTTAATGGAAATTTTAAGAAATCATTCCATTTCCATTAGTGCGTGAGCCAGCATCTCCTTGCAGCATGCTCGGTGCCTGCAACCACATTCGGTAAAATGTCCTAACTAGAGTTTTCCTAATCTTCCCACAAGAAGGAAGCTGCTCCACTAACGCCCTGTCACTAAAGAAAAAAACAGAGCTGTCTGCTTGACCCTGTGGGTTCCTTAGTGATGGACTTAACTTCGAGATTCGATGTAACCCTGTCCTTCCCGTGCAAAGATGATGACATTGGCCAACAACAGCCCCAGTTTCACCTTAGGTAGATTTTTTGGTGTAAGTTTGAGGATTTCATATAGCCATATACAGTGTTTTGCTATCTCGTCTCTTAACAGCACATTTTAAATAGTGGCCAGCTGGCTAAGATTAGAGACCCAATCTGTAGCCAGAGAAGAGAAATCAACAGGCCCACACATGAACTAGGCCTCCAATATCTGGCTTCACTGATGCCATTAATTTAAGAGCTAACCAACTTTATTGACACGAAACACACTGCCATTTTACCTTGTGAGGAGAGGGCCCCATTCTGAAGTCTTGGAAGTTAGTAATGCAAATATTAAGTGTGCGGGCTCATGGGGGAGGAAGCAGGTGGTCTTCGCCATCTGGCACGGCCACTTCACTAGCTGTGTGACTTAGGCAGGGCTAGATGCTTATTACTCTTTTAAGCCTCATTCTTGTCATCTATAAAATGGGGATAAGATCTACCTTATAAGGTAGGATTACATAAAATGGTGAAAAATTGTTTATCAGGGTGACTAACAAACAGCATTCAGTAAATGTTAGCTAGCTATAATTATTATTGTTACTGTTATTGTTACTATTTTGTTTTGCATAGTCTCCCTGTATTTTTCCTCTCCCCAATTTTGAGCCATCTTCGGGCTTTCAAATTCTCTACCTTAGGAATTTTGGAAGGTTTGAAGGCAGAAGCAGCCTGAAGACACTGGTTCTTCCTGTTTTGTGTCGAGTCTAAACCTGCTCAAGAAATTGTTCAGGAGTCCTGATGAGGAAGGCAGGAGGGAGATTCCGGTTGGGAAGCTATAAGTGGCCAAAGGAGAGTCTGAGGGGTCCTGAGAGCTGTGTGTCCTGCTCCTGAGTGTCTCCGACCCGGGAGGGAGGGATGGTTGTAGGCTCCAATGGCGAGGGGAGATCCTGGCGATAGCTAACTTCACATTCAGACTGAGCCTATTTTTTTCCCGCCATTGTTGACAGAATAATAAATCTTGATTTAAAAACATGAACATTGTTCAAATACCGATTCCGAGGCCAGCAGAACAGAAGGGAATCTTGGAGAACTGGGTTTGAATTTGGCATCCTCGAGTGGCTGACTTGGTGACTTTGGGCTCCCATGGGTGGACACAAGGTCAGGGCGACTGAAAATGAGAAGTTCTCCAGGGGCTGATGGCTGGCCACTCTCCAAGGAATGTCAGCTCAGAGAGCCACCTCCATTTCTTCCTTTTCAGAAGCAAAGAGCCAAGAAATCTTGGATAAAGTCTAAGCATAGCTGGGTGACCCTGAGCATGTCACTTCACCTCCTTACTTTTCACGAAAACAAGGTTAGCAACGCTCAGCTTTCTGAAGATACAAAGGTTGAAGTAGAAGACCACTTTAAGGTCTTTTTCAGTGATCAAATCATAACAAAAATGAAATGAGGTTTGTATCCTTCTTGCTGTATTCAAGGTGATGGATGAGAATAACATATTTTTCAATTCACTCATTTTTTAGACAAATGCTAAATTATTACTATGCTGCTCTATCAATATATTTAGGCACATAGAGAAGTGAGGCTATAATTAAATAGTGAGTTCCTTCCTCCAAGACATAGTATGGTCGAATTCACTGACATAACTGAATAATTCTGTCTATATGCCAGGTCTATGAGTAAACAGGCCTGAGAATTAGGTTTGTAATAGAAGTACAATGGAATCATTAAATCATGCTTGTACTTTTTACCATCAACTTGAAAGGCTTTTGTCTTCATAATTTTGAAAACATTTCCCCCAAGTGCTCCATTCCCTAAAACAGTTGTTTACTCATTTATCCATCTCAAAATTATCTAATCCTTTACTTCATAGAGAGTTTGCATGAAACCTTAGTTCTGAAAAATGTTAAAAGAAAGTATGTGAAGAAAAATAAACAAAAAAGCTTTTCTCATCAAGTTTGGTATATGTTGGGTAAACAAATTCAGTCAATTTTCTATATTATGGTACTTTTTGGAAATTTTAACATCTTAATGTGCATTGTGGCTTTTAAGAGGAGGATATACCATGTAGCATTTCCCAAATTTATTTTACCATGGAAATATTTGTTTCAAAGAGCATCTGCTAGAAATACGAGACAAACTGTGGAAAATTCTGGCTGGGATCTAAGCATATTTTTAACTCTAAATTCTTATCCTCAAGACAAGCACAACTCCTGGACCCAGACATCAGCTAGACAAATATGCCAGGATGATGTCTTCTGTAGAAAACTTGAAAATTAAAAGAAATAGTCAATTTCCCCCCATCGAAGGAGAGCAGACCAAGGACAGCCAAAGCTTCATATCCTTTTTAAAACTTTTTTTTTTCATATATAGAAATGATGGGTTCCCATTGTGGAAAATTTGAAGAAAAAGTAAAACAAAGAAAATAAAAATTATCTGTCCCTCTACTACTCAGCTATTTGGCGTATATACTTTCATTCTTTTCTCCATGATATGTATAGATACATATGTTTTTGTACATTTTGTATATATAAGTTTTCAACTGTTCTCCCATTTTATTTTAGCTCATTAAAATTTTCCTTTCTTATTAAAAATCTCTGAAATCACAATTTACAATGGTTGCAAAATATTTCATCATATGGATATACAGTAATTTCTGTTTTTGGACATTTGAGCTCTTTCTAATTTTTCACTATTATAAATAGAGCTATTGTGAATATCCTTGCACATAAATCTTTGTCTGTATTTGTTTATTTCCTTAGGATGGATTCCTAGAAGTGGAATTATTGTGTCTAATGGCATAAATTTTTTCAAGGCTCTTTATACACTAAAGCCTAATAGCTTGCCAGAATATTTATATCAACCTGCACTCCAATGGCGTATGAAAGTGGACAGTGGAATAAGGATTCTGGTAGTTTAGGTATCTCTAAATAAAAGTATCTAAAGGGATTCTTTACCCTGAATTTTGGGAAGATAAAGAAAGAATTTGTCAAGAATTATTATACTCACACTCTATGTTAAAATTCTGTATATTTTTATCATATATGCGTATGTATATGATATCAACTTACAATTCTGCCACATAAAGAAACTGTTAATAATCTGCAAGAATAAAGATGAATAACCAGTTTTAGTTCTGACATTTCTTATCTTTGCTCCATGAAACTCATTTCTTCATAATCTGCTCTAGAGTAGGGTTTCATGTCTTGCTTTGAGGCTATTATTACTAACTTGTGGTTTTTATTTATAAATTTGCTGGAAATACAATCTTTCTTATCATTAACTATCAGTTTTGAATAGTTGGTACTCTTTCCTTTGCTCACTTCCCTGATCTTCTTGATGTTCCTAGAACACGCCTTCCTACTTACTGTTTTCTCTTCCCAGAAATGCTTCCTCCATTGATTTGTTCATTGACTCTCTTATTTTGTTTAGATCTCTGTTCAAATATACTGTCTGAATGAGCCTACTTCCTACCTCCCTCTTTCTTTACATTACTTCATTTTTTCCTAACAATTATTATTATTTGCCTTCATATTATTTATTTTTCTATTTGTGAATTGTTCTTTCCCCACTCCCAACAAGAATGAAAACTCCTCGAGGGCAGGAACTATATCTACTTTATCCACTCATTAGCTCTCACATGCCCATTGTGTCTGGCACATAGTAGCAGCTTAAGAAATATTTGATGAATGAATGAATGAATAAAAGAAGTCTCCCTACCTCCAAGGTCCTTTGACAAAAGCTGTTTACCTGTTAAATTTGCTAATGACAACAACTGTGTGAATGTACAGCCAAAACTTTTCCCAAGTTCACATTCTAGGTCTGCCTTCTTCCTGGACCGGTATTTTTTCCTGTGAGATCAGAGGTTTTAGCCACAGGCAATGCTGAAAGGAAGAGCCCTTAAACACCATTTAATGAGAGGAGTCATTTCCTGCTTAATCTGTAAATTGATCTCCCACTGAGCAGAAATATGAACATACAATGCTTTCTCTTCAACACTTTTTACATCTGCCTGAGCTCAGGGGTGCTATTATTTACTTAAGTTATATCTGATATCATGAGGATGGACAAGAAGTCTGTTCTAGAATAGATCTGTGGTGACAGGTATACTGGGGCAGGGGTGGGAGGTGTGGGGATCCGGTCAGTATGACTAATGTTCTCAGTGTTCTTGGTGTTTTTGTCATCTTATACTTCCCCTCTTTCTCTCTCTCTCTCTCTCTCTCTCTCTCTTAATCTCAAGGAGTGACCTCCTACTTCTATGTTGATTTGTAGTTGGTATTCAGCTGACTCCCTCATTCATGATAAAAGACAGGAAATATGTCATGAAGTAATGGTGTAGGGTTGAATTTATCAGTTCTAGTTTCATTGCCTCTACCTGGGAAACTGGTAAAAATCACTTAATTCTTCAGGGTCTTAACTATTTTATCAGAAAATAAGAAATTAACTAGATGATTTCTGAGTTCCTGTAATTCAACTATTCTAAGATTATGATCTAAGGCAGAGCTTTCCAAGTGTTTTCCGTGGAATTATAAATACCACAAATGTCCCCAGAGAGCATAGGGTTCAGAGGGGTTCCAATGGACCTGGACAAATGAGTCAGGGAATGTTAAAGCATCATAATCCCTTAAGAAAGGCAGATTGCACTTCAGCATATTAAATGCTGATCTATAATTATGTAGCTTCGCCATCTTATTTACAGATGAAAGATTCTTCATCTTTTATATTTGTTCTTAGAAAAGAGTAACACAATTTCCTTGATTATTTTGCTTTCTCTTCTCCTTACCTTCTTCAGACAAACTACAAACTTCCTGAAACTCAGTGGTTGGAGCTCCACACTTATTTAAGAAGATACATCGTGGTTTGGCTAAGCACAGGGCAATGTTCCTGTGGTTTCATGTATCGCTCCTGATCATCATCAAAATTTTATCATCTCTTTCAGTAGTAGCGGTAACAGCAGTTCATTGAAGCAATGCCTTCGGGGAACATTTTCAAACATCTCTCTCAGAAGGTTCTTCTTTAGATTCTACCCCCCTTAAATGTTAGTCTTCACTCTGCATCTAGAAAGAATAACTGATTCCCTCTTTCATCTTATATCCCTTAAAAAAAAAAATGGAGGTCATCATTAGAATTTTCTCTCGTTCAGAATAAAGACCCCTAAGACCTTTACTTCAGAGGTAGCAAATTGTTGGCCTATGGGCCTGATCAAGTTTGGAGACAGTTTATTCATTCCACACAGTGATTTTTGTTGTTGTTAGTGGCAGTTTTTTTTATTAATTGAGCCAATACATAAAAATTGGGTGATTTTGCATAAATACCCAAATTTCAATTTTCACTTGAAAAAATAAGGAGTTCTGGTAGCACTGGGTGAGCATTCCTACAATGCAATAATTAGCTAGAGGTAGGTAGTGCTTGCCTTCATTAGAATACGCCTAAGATCTCTAGTGTTCCACAGTCCCCATCATTCTCTATTATGCTGCATAGCCTGAGTCAGACTCCCAGTTTTTGTTTATTATCAGGCTTCCACTGATTTTTTTTCCCTAGTAGTAGAGAAATATTTCTCTGCTCCTATTCCATTTTAGTTATTTAGATTAGTGGCCTGGGTACTGTAAGTACTTGAATGGGAAATGCATGCTTGCATAGATGATGTGGTTTCAAATCTTCTTAGTTCTGGTCCCTCTTCTGAATGAGCTTTGTAGGCTCCCTTTGCTTTAAGTGTAACCCATAAATGAATACAGTGTTCTCGAGGTTGTCCAGCCAAAGTATAGTAGAATAGGTATAGTCAAAGATTACTTACATGATATTAAGTTGAATATGGAATAGAATAATAAGTCTGCTGAAAAAGCTAAGTTGTTTTCAAACATGCTGCTCTTAAGCCAGGCCTCCCTTAGCCATCACATGTGTAGTTGGGTTTTAGCCCTAAGAACAGTGCCTTTCATATTACAAGTCACCTGGTGAGACGTTCATCATTTTAACAGTGAGAACACAGGATACACATTCAGAAGAACTAGGATTAGATCTAGTTCCTTCCACTTATCAGCTATGCGCTCTTGGTTAAATCTTTGTCGTCTGTGTCTCAATTTCCACATCTTTAAAAAAAAAGTGATTGCACTATATTCCTGTGATCCAAAATAAAATAGTTTTTTCCTAAAAGTTAGTTCCAACTCTGAAAATAATTTTATTGGTTTAAAAGCATTCTTCTATGTTTTTTCCCCCTAATTATCCAATGCTTCAGCACATTCTGGAATCTAGCCTATCTGACACTCTCTTAAGGGTATATGCCATTTCTAGAGCCTTCTGGTTAGAGGCCTTCCTGGTCACCTTTTGCACACCCTCTTCTAGTCTGAATTTATCAGAGAAATCCTCCTGCTTTACGCGCCTCTACTTTCCTTCCTCATTGAGATCAGGTGGAGAAAGATAATTAGGATTGAAATTTTGACATCTTTCTACTATTATCTGCTGGTTTTATTTTTGAGATATTTTAGGCCATGGATGTAGCTCTTTTTGTGTGTTTACTTGTGTGTCCACTTTGACTTTTTCATCCCTACCCTTCTAATATCCAGTGTGCCCCTTGAATCATGTTTAGCCTTTTCCCCCCCTAATTATGAAATTACTAAAGATTACATGGTCACATTATTCTGATCTACCAAAAAGAGGATCTAAACATTCAGATCATTGTACTTTCTCTACCTTCTGGGCCTAGAAATTTTAAGCTAAGGAAGTCAGGAACTTGCCAGATGCTTTGCTTTTAGTCAAATTAGATTTCCAGTAAATACTTCTAATTTTTCCTAGATATTCGATTTTAATGAAATGCTATTACTTATACTCAATGGCTGATCAATATATGCTTTAATAATAGTTAAGAGAAAGGATAATTAGAGTCAGAAATCCTAAGCCAAAAGTCTTAGTTTAAAGAAGAGACTCAGCATGCAAATAATGGAATGTCCACTTTCTTTATTCTCATTCATTCTAAGCCCTTGTCAGAGTAATAGCAATTTAAATTTTGCCTGACTATGGATGCAAGAGTTGGTTTCAGGAAACCCTGAGATGACCACTAACCAAATGTTTCGACATTTTTCTTGGGTTCCTTCCTATCCCTGCCTACCATGTGCTCTTTTCTAGGACAGCTGAGAAGTCAAGTGTAGGAGCTTCCTGGCAGGAAAGTGAAAGTGACACCTACACCTGAGCAGAAGCTCTGGGAGGTGAGCATCGCACAGGAATCCACAGAACCAGAGAGCTACTTCTTTTGCTACTCAAATGACTCAGACTTGGGGATTTGGGTGATGCTTGGAAGTGAACTCTGCAAACTTCGCTCTCTTCCATCTCTCTGCTTGCTGTGAGCCTCTTCTAAGGCAGAGAAAGAGACTGTAGCCAAGAGAAAGAGTGCTGAAGACAAAGGTCCATCCTGAAAATGTCACTCTTGTGAATTTTAAAACCAAAGACATGGTAGGAGAAGCATACCTCTGACTTCCTCATTTCTTACCTTCTCATTGTTTCATGACATCCATAACTAATCCAGCTTCCTTTACCATTCTTATTCTCTAAGTTCCCAACCATGACACTAGCCCTTGGTGCAAAGCCCAGATGTCTGCAACTGGTCAGTGGGATGCACATTTGCATCTCCTTGTCCTCATTCTTCATTCTCCAGATCAAGTATGTCTAGCATTAATGATTGGGATAGACTTTCCAGTGACTAGTAGACAACAATAGTTCATGTTCTAAAGCTGCCTCACGTAAAAAGAATGACCCAGTAGACAAAGCAAATGTTTCTCTTCTCCAAAGAGAATGGTGTGGGCCCATGGCCTTGACCTAGTGTCAGGTTAAAATCACTGACAAGACAAAATAGCAAAACTCACATCATGGTTGGCCACGCTATATTAGGAACCTTAAGAGTAAAAGCAAAGGGCTCTATAATTTCTACCTTGAATATACAAGCAACAGGCAGCTATGTTGCCCAGCATATTAAAATGTTATTTGATGTCCTTAGTCTTAGCATATGAAACAAATTGCCTAGAATAATTTAAATGTTCTTTATATGCTGAATATAAAGAAATCTAACATTTTATTGCTTGTCAGCATTGCTCTATTAAGTTTCAAAGCAAGCTTTTCTTTCCTGTAACCACATGCATGGAAGATGCTACATGTGTGTCTATCAGAAAAAAAAAATGTGTGTTTATGTTACCTTGACTGCACTGCTATTCAAGGTTGAAACTCATTACTTATCCCACATTAATACTCTCTTCAAGCATAATATTTTATTTTAGTCATGAACTAATGGAAATTAGCATATTTGTACATTTTAAATTAAATCTGCCAAATATTTTATACTATAGTTTTCTATAATCTAAGTTTTTAAAGTTTGTTTTAAAAAAATTGAATTTGAAAACAATTTTTAACATATACACAGATTAAAACATGATGAATGTAATGATTTCTTAGATATTTTTCATTAGGTTTTAAGGCAAGACCCCTTTAGAATAGAGATTTCAGAGTTTGTACCTTTAACTCAAAATGGGACTAAATTTCATATTGGATTAACAGGTCATTTGTTGTTTAATGATGTAAAGTTCCAGTAAAAATCATGGCTCATGGAACCTTAAAATGTACTTAACACAACATTTTGAAAGGTAGAAATCTTATTTTCCTTCAAGGGCACTTAGAAATTATAGTTGAATGAGTTTGTGAATATAAATAGAACTTTTTCTCCTTGCTGGAGGTGTTACCCTCCATCTGGCTAACTTCCCACTCAGGTAATTACACTAGGCCTTTTGAAATTGCCCCTGAAGTTCTAATTAGAGACAACCTTCTTTGCTTCCTGTTGTAAACTGCTGCCTTGAGTCTTGCTCTGAAGTATGTTTCAAATCCCTGCCCACTCCCCATCTTCCTGACTATTCTTGTGACTTTGCTAATTAATGCTCACAATAACACTATATGATCTGAAGAGGACTATGGAAGTACAAGGTCTTATCGTCAGCTCCACCAGCGACACTTTACAAGCGCTTCTGCAGTTAAACAAGGTGAAGTTGAAATGAAAACAATAAATATTCTATGACAACGGTGGGGCATCCCATTAGTAATACTGCGTATTTTTCCCCTGAATAATTCTCTAGCACCTCTCAGGCCATCTAGAAGAGGGAGCTTTGAACCAGATGCTGAATCACTTTGTAAGTGTGAATGATTATGTTATTAATAGTTCACTGTATAAGGGTAACACCTGCAGTGGTGAATTATCTTAATCAGTTTAAAAGAATATTTTTAAAATTGTTTCAATGAAGCACCAAAATCAAGGGAGATTTTCCCTTGAAATGTGAGGAGGAGGAACAAAATCATGAAATGTGCACGTTTCCAAATTTAAAATGATTTTACTACAATATTTTCTTCATGAGGGCTAGTCAGCTATAGGATACATTGTCCTGGAGGCTTATATGAAAATTTCTGGGAATGTATAAAATCAGTATGCAATCCCTTTGTTGAAGCTGCTTTAAAGTCATTATCTAAGATACACACACATATATACATATGTTGGTATATATCTCAGATAATGACTTTAAAGCAGCCCCAATGAAGGGATTATATATATATATACCCATCAAAACTACTGAAAATTTTCATTTTTTCTAACTAAAATAACAAAAAATTATGCAAATAGAGTAATGTCCTCTCTAAGTGTTTTGTAGTCTAAAGAAATATGTTATTCCGCAAAATTCTATGTTTCCTATAAGAAAAATTAAGGAAACTGCACCAAAATATGCTCTTATTGAAATTATATTTCTTTGAAATTTTTAGAAAGGGTTTAAATGATAGAGTTGAGATAGGTCAGAACAAGAATATTTTTTTAAAATCTCTATTTTTGGTAACTGGCTAGGGTTTGCATTGTTTTCAACTACTTTTTAATAAATTCCAAGTTTTGGACACTGAGCATTTCTATATAACATTACTGGTGGAATTAAACAAACACACCACAGAAGGAGGTAATTTAGCAATTTAAACTCTTTTACAGGGATAATGAAGTGAGAGTTTCTGGAAAAAATGTCTGGTGGATTATTTCTTTTCCAGAAATCTCCTCTTGCTTGGAGAAGGATCTAAACTGTTAGAGGTTTTGATTTCTTATTCAAGTAAGTGATTATTTTTCTTATTTTCTGCTGAGAAAAAGCTGATAGACTATTCCTTAGTCTCCAAAAGTGGTCAGTGTAGGATTAAAGCATGACAAGGTCAAGGCTGGTCATCTGACAAGAAGAAAGTTGTAAATTACAGATGCACGTTCTGAGAGGCTGGTGTTGGGTATCACAATGTTGTTACCAACTCTATTCTGGTCAAGAAGGTAAGCCTATGGAAAGTAAAAGAGGCAACAACTTGTGAGCCATGTTATACTGTCATCAAACATTGGAAATTTGTTCTCTTTCTTCCTCTGCCTTCAGAGCCCAAGACTCCAAAACCAGGACAAGAACTGGGTGGTTACTCTGGTGATCTGGCACACACTTTATAAATATTTACATCATAAAATTTAGAGTCTAACATTTAGCTATGATGTTGATGCTCCAGCATGGCACTTCCAGAAGTTCCTTCACATGGGATCAAGGCAAGTAATCATAAAATAGAAAAATATTTGAAGAAAAAAGACATGATTATAATGAATTAAATGCTGCCCAGTACCTACATAAAGCAGGCTTTTAATTCACAATATTAAAATATCTGGGCAGTTAAGGATCCCACATTTCCATGGAGAAGGCACTCGCCTACTTGGGAGGCAGCATGAGGTAGTGGAAAGAACACGATTTAGAGGCTTGTAGACCTGAATTCACATCCTAGCTCATATACTTAATAGCTTCATAAACTTGGGCAGTTACTTCTTTCAGTTAGTTTTCTTATTCTAAAAACATCTACTTTGCGGTGTCTTGTGAGGACTGGGCAAGATGATAGAAACTACCTATCAGAGTGCCTATTGGATTGTGGCAATTGAGAAGGACACCAATATGGATATTTTCTCTGTAAGAAAATTGAATTATTTTACATCTTTGCTTGAATTGACTTTATTTAGTAATGACAGCAAGACATTAATACTTCTAAATAACACATCTTAGTGACAATACCTCACAGGGCATTTAAAACATAATAGTCTGTCAATTAATATTCCCTTTCAATGCATATCTGTGCTTCTCTGACTTGCTGCATCACATTCCAGCTTTCTTCCTTTGTTTCTGGTATATAATCTTTAATGATGATAATCTAATGGCCTTACTAGCTGATAAGTTTTATAAGGGTAGGAACTATGTTTGTGTTGTTCACACTTAGCATGATGTAGTTAATGAGTACTTATTGAATGCACAAATAAGTGAATGAAGACGTTGAAAGTTCTTATTACCACATAGCATATTAGCTTAAGAATGTGACTCATTGACTCTTTGAGATACACACACACACACACACACACACACACACGCACACATAAAACTACCAAGTAGATCAAAATTAATTTCCATGACAGTAGGAAGAAGTGAACTAATTGACTAAATCATTTTATCTTAATATCATTTAAAAATTTTAAAGATACATGAAAGTAGAGGAAATAGTATAATAACCTCTAAGTACCCACCATCCAGATTTAGGAACCATTAACTTCCAACAGATTTTGTTTTATCTATTCGCACCTCAAAACATGAAACACTCTCTCAGCCCAGGTTGTCCAGGTATAAGCCCCACTCTTAAACTCTAAGACACACAAGGGCCAAATCAACTAGAACACAAATTGACAGATTCAAAGAAATCAAGTGCAGATGACCAAGAACTTCAGTTAGTAGAAATTGCTTTTAAAGATTACAATATAACTATATTAAAATTATTAAAGACATTAATTAAGGAATTGAGAAAAGCAGCTGACAGGAATCAGCCATTCTCAGACACAGAGTAAATCCAAGAAAGGCAAGAAATGGCTTTGAGGGAACAGGGGCCCAGGAGTGGAACAATAGTGATTATGACTGAGAATTTTCAAGAATTAATGAAAAGCAAGAATTCTCATATTTAAGAAACATGGCAAGTTTACAGAACAAGTAAAAATAAATCCACATCTATTTTATTAAAATTTCTGAATACAAATGACAGAGAGAAAAATTCTAAATGCAACGAGAATAAAAGATAATTTTCAAAGGAATGTAAATTATAGAAACAGATACGTCAACAACAACAATGGAAGCCAAATAACAATGGAATCGTTTCTTTATTGAGCTGAGAGAAAATAATTGTCAGCCTGGAATGCCCAGCTAAACCATCATTTAAGAGAGAGGGTGAAATAAAAATATTTTCATATAAAGACTAGGACGAATGCACTCCAACCGTTGCTGAAAGAACTACTACTATACCATCTAATTCAGAAAAAAGAAATGTAAACTCAACAAGATGTGTGATACAAGAAACAATAGTAACATAACAAAAAATGATAAACATATGGGTAAACCTAAATAAGCAGTGACTGTAAAATAATAATAATAATAATGATAAGGACTAAATTGGAGGGATAAAATAAAGCTGAAACTAAAATAATAAAAAACAATAAGCTAGATGTCAGGAGGCAGGTAATTAGTATTGAAGCATTTAAGGTTCCCCTGTGCTGAGAAGTGGTTGTGCTGGCTGTCTTCCGTTTGCCCCACCTAATACAATCTTCAGTCTTCTCTACCCGCCCTCTGGCCTGGAAGGCTGACCTGAGTCTATTACATCATCACGCTCCTGAGCTTTCTGGCTTCCCGTTGAGTTCAGCCAACTAGGAGTCCTGGCAGAAGATCAGAGGGAGGGTGGAAAGAGAGGACAAGAGTATTTATTCCCCTTGCTCTCTTCCTGTGGGTTCATCACGGGACTGACTATATCCTTCAATAAGGTCATTGCTGGACTCAAGGAAAGACAGACACTATTCTTCCAGATTCCTGTCACTTTTCCCTCTTTGCTTTGAGACTAGAAATACTGACATTTCCTCTGCTGCTTGACAGGTTCCAGTACCCTCCATATGAAGCCCCTAATTCCCCTCATCTTTGTAAATAGCCCCTTGATGAATCAACCCTCTTCATATGATCTTAAGTTGAGAGTGTCGTTGCCTTCCTTTTGACCCTTGACTGATACAGAAGGCAAATATATTGATTAAATTTATACTTTAACTTTAAAAATTAAAAATGAAAAAGTGAAGACTAGTCACAAGAAGAATAGGAAAGGAATGATCAGCTAGCAAAGACGTAGAGGAAAATAAAGAAGATTAAAAATAAAACAATCCAATACAATTCAGGAAAGGAGAGGAAAAAACATGGTAAATTGAAAGCACAAAATAACATTGTAGAAAACGATTAAGCAAGAATTCCAGTGCTGGTCATGGTGGATAACGTGTATTAGACTTATTCTTTATAGATAAAAATTATAAAAGTTGGACCAAAAAACCAAAACAAAAACAAAAGAAAAAAACCACAACACAACACAACAAAAACCTCGATTCTTTGAAGGCATTTGAGAACATTCAAAGTAGGCAGAAACTGTAGAAAGTCTAGTTCTTGAAAGAAGGGGAGTTTCTTTTTCAAGAAAGGGGAGCTCCACATTTACCTGGCCTTTCCTCTGAGGGCACTTCCCTGTTCTCTGCAGGCCAGGGCCAGGAAGGCATCTTACTACACTAAAAAGACCAGGGATTTGGGGTTGCCAGAAAGACTTGAAACAAATGGGGAGAAAATCCTGGAAAGGAGAGAGTCAGAGGAGTGAGCCCTAAAATCTACATAAAAATGCCCTCAAATTGTTGGCTGACTCATAAGCTGTGTCAGGGCCAAACTTTGAGGAACTGAATGGAAAGCGTTAACTGAGAGGCTAAAGAGTTGAACAGAGATTTCAGCAGCTGTGGAGACAGAGTTTAGAGTCTAAGTCTCAATAAGCTTCAGGAGCATGAAAACCACCTCCAGTATTCTACTGGATTCCAGAGGGCCCTGCACTAGAAGTAAGGGCAAAATTAGAATATACAAGCCATTGTAAATCCTCTATAGCAAGGTCTGCAAACTATGCCTGTTTTTGTAAATAAAGTTTTATTGGATCACAGCCACACACATCCATTGCTTTAATATTGTCTATGGCTGATTTCAGTCTACAGCAAGAGTTGAGTAGTTGCAGCCCTCCTCTCACAAAAAAAGGCTAAAGATTTGCTATCTGACCTTTTTGTTGATCACTTCTGTACAGCAGCTAGGAGATCCACTGGTGCTGCATTTGCCTGCAGGAAAAGTTAACCTTCATTGGAAGAAAATAATGTCTTTGAGAGTCTTAATTTTTCAACCACGTTGACACTACATAAAAAATCATGAGGCATGCTAAAACAGTACAACTTGGAAATCAAGAAAACCAATTAACAAGAGAAATTGATCTTGTTTTTGTTGTGATTTAGATATTTTAAGTAGAAGACAAGAACTTTATTTTTTTAACCATTTTTATTTTGCAATATTATAAACTTAGAAAAAGTTGCAACAATAGTACATCAAAGTTCTCATCTACCCTTCACTCCTCTTTCCTCAATGTTACCATCTCATCTTAAATAATCATAGTATAATTTTCTAAATCAGAAAATTAACATTGAAGTAATATTATTAACCTCGGACTTTATTTGAATTTCACCAACTGTCCCACTAATTTGCTTTTTCTGATTCAGGATCCAATCCAGGATCCCACATTGCATTTACTTTTCACATCTCCTTAATTTTCTCTAATCAGGGACAGAGTCTCAGTATTTATTTGTCTTTCATGACCTTGATACTTTTGAAGTATACTGGCCAGTTATTTTGTAAAATGTTCCTCAATTTGTGTTTATCTGATGTTTTCTCATGATTGGATTGAGGTTATACATTTTTGGCAAAACTATCACAGAAGTAGTGTTGGGCCCTTTGCAGTGCATCATTTCGGTAGGTACGATGCCTTACTACTGGTGATTAACTTTGATCACTTGATTAAAGGAGTATCTGCCAGGTTTCTTCACTGTAAAGTTACTATTTTTCCCTTTGTAATTAATAAGTATCATGTGAGGAAATACTCTGGGACTGTGCAAATATCCTGATTTTCATCATACTTTCACCTACTAATTTCAGTAGCCATTGATGTTTTTTATCTGCAACAATTATTACTGTGTTCTTTGCCAAATGGGATTTACTATTGCTATCATTCCTTCTGCATTAATTAACTAGAATTTTACTGTATGGAACAGTTATCCATATCATCGTTTATTTACTGATTCAACTGTCTTTTTATATCAGTATGAACTCATGGATATGTATTTCATTTCTTGAGTTATAATTCATCACTATCATTACTTATTTTGTTGCTCAAGTAATCTCAAATTTGGCCATTGGCAGCCACTGATGTCCTTTTGAAATGCCCCACAATTTTTTGAGCACTTCCTTAATTTTTGGCACATGGGATGTTCCAAGCTCCTCTGAATACAGGTAAAGACAAAATATCCAATTGAGAAACAGAAAGATTAAAAAACAGAATGGAGTCTAAGAGACATGGACAAATGACTTAACACTTATGTAATTGGAATTTCAGAAGAAGAGGATAAAAAATGGAGCAGAAGCAATATTTGAAACAATAGAGGTTGAGAATTTTCCAAAATAGATGGCAGAAATCAACCCATAGATTCAAAAGAGTCAGCAAAATCTAAGCAGGATAAATAAAAATAAAAATCACACTTAGGAACATCATAGACAAATTGCTGAAAACCAAATAAAACAAGAAAAATATAAAAGTATCCAAAGAAAAAAGATACATTACCTTCAAATTAACAACAATAATTCTAATGGCCAACTTCATAATAGAAACTATAGAAGCCATAACAATGAAATGACATTTTTAAGGTGCTGAAAGAAAATATAAAAACTGCCAGCCTATAATTCTATGCCTAGCAAAGAAAATTCTCAAACTGAAACAAAATTAAAATGCTTTCCTATAAATAAGATCTAATAGAATTTACTGCCAGTAGATAGATATACACAGCAAGGGTAAGCAAGTTTTTCAGGCTGAAGGAAAGTGGCTCAAGATGGAAACAAATCTGCAGGAAGCAATGAAGAGCAACAAAAGTGGTAAATATATGGGTAAATAGAAAAATATAAAATAATATTAAATGTTTAAAATAATCAGAAATATGTCAAGAGGTGTTTATAACATATGGAGATGTTAAATATATGACAAAAAAAAGCACAGATGGTTGTAAGATTCTGATATTGTTTCAGAAATGTTAAAAATTATTAATTCAACTCAAAAGAGACTACAAGGAAAGAAATAATAAATATAAGGGCAGAAATAATTGACTTTAGAGAAGAGCTATAGGGGCTGGTCCCGTGGCTTAGCCGTTAAATGTGCGTGCTCCGCTACTGGCGGCCTGTGTTCAGATCCCAGGTTCGGATCCCGGGCGCGCACCGACGCACCGCTTGTCCGGCCATGCTGAGGCGGTGTCCCACATACAGCAACTAGAAGGATGTGCAACTATGACATACAACTATCTACTGGGGCTTTGGGGAGAAAAAGGGAAAAAAAGGAGGAGGATTGGCAATAGATGTTAGCTCAGGGCCGGTCTTCCTCAGTAAAGAGAGGAGGATTGGCATGGATGTTAGCTCAGGGCTGATCTTCTTCACGCACACACACACACACACAAAATATTATAGAGAAGAGTTGTAAGAGAAAATCAACAAACTCAAAAGTTGGTTTGTTGAAAAGTGTGATATAAATTAATTAATATAAATAATGTAATAGTAAACCTCTGGTGAGATATATCTTACTACAGGGAATAGAGAAAACATAAGATTATTAGTATCAGAAATGAAATAGGAGACGTCACTACAGACCCTGTAGATATTAAAAAGGATAATAAAGTGCTATTATAATGTATGCCAATAAATTCAACAATTTAAATGAAATAAATAATTTGAAAAACACAAACTCCTAAACCAACACAAGTAAAAATTTTAAAAAATTGAATAATGTTGTATTTCTTAAAGAAATTAAATCTATAATTAAAAACTTTCCACAAAGAAAACTCCAGACCAAGATGTTTTTATTAATGAATTCTTCTAGACACTTAAGCAAGAAATAATATGAATGTTATCTAAATTTCTTCAGAAAAGAGAAAAAGAAGGAACACTTCCCAATTCATTTCATGCTTGATAGTGATGACTGACATGAACATTAATAAAAAGGAAAATTATAGATCAATATTTCTTACAAAGATATATACAAAAACTTCTCAATAAAATATTGGAAAATTGACCACAGTCTTATATAAAAAGCATAATACATCATGATTAAGTGGAATTACTCCAGATATGAAAGGTTGATTTAACGTTTAAAATCAATCGTGTAATTTATCACATTAAACTAATAGAGGAGAAAAAACTTTGTATATAGAAATTATCATTTCTATAGATGCAGAAAAAATATTTGATAAATTTAGTACCTGTTCATAACAAATTTATCAGCAAATTAAGAATAGAAGTGACTTTCTTTAATCTGATAAAGGGTTTCTATTTGAAAAATTACAGGTAACATGATACTTAATGATGTAATACTGAATGTTTTCACCCTAAGATTGGGAACTAGGTGAGGATTTCCACTTGATACTACTTCTATTAAATATTGCAATGGAGGTCCTAGTAAGTATAATATGGCATGGAAAAAAGGCATAAAAATTGAAAAGGAAGACATAAAACTATGTTTTTACTTTTAACAGAAAATATAAAACAATCTATAAGCTATTAGAATAAATGAACTTAATGTTGTCAGATAAAATGTCATTATAAAAATTAAATTAAATTTCTATATACTAGTAACAAAAACAGTGGAAGATAAAATTTTAAATAAGACCATTTATAAAAGCATTGAAAAAATTTATGTACTTAGGAGTAAGTTTAACAATCTATTTAAATTGAAAAACTTATAAATAAAAGTTTCTACAATGAAAACAACATATTATAATTGGAAAAAATAATAATGGAGCAATCTGCGATGTTCAAGGATTGGTAGACTCTATATTATGAAGATGTCCATGCTTCCCAAATTGAATTATAGCTTTAATACAATCAAATCAGAATGCCAGCAGGTTTGAGTGTGTATGTAAGTTGATGAGTTGATTCTAAAATTTATCTGGAGATGAAGAGGACTGAGAATAATGGCCAAGACAATCTTGGCATAGAAAAGTGAAGTTTTTGATCTTATGCTACACCATTTCAAGATTTACTATGTTAGTATGACAAAATGGTAGTGTTACAAAGTAGACTAATATTTCAATGGAACAGAATAGAGAGTCCAGAAATAGGTCCACAGTTAAATGGTCGCTTGATTTATGAGAAAAGCACTAATGGAATTTATTTAGGAAAGATTAGTCTTTTCAATAAATGACGCTTAAGTATAGGAACCCATGTGGAAAAAAATAAATCTTAACTCCTTCTTCACACTATTCACAAAAGTCAATTCAAGATGGACCATAGACAAAAATGTAAAAGCAGAAACTATAAAGCTTCTAGAAGAAAACAGGGAAATATTTTCAAACCTTGGGTAACCCAATATTTTTTAAATGCCACACCAAAAAGCACTAATTATAAGAATAAAAAGTGATAAATTAGATTTTATAAATATTAAAAACTCTGTCATCAAAAGACTCCAATGAGAAAGTAAAAAGGCAAGCCAGACTAGAAGAAGGTATTAGGAAAGAACTAGTCTCCAGAATATATGACTTCAATAAATCAATAAGAAAATTGACTAAATTTTTAAAAGAGAAAGGACTTGAACAGGCACATTACAAAAGAGGAAATCTAAATGGCCAAGAAGCATACGAAGATGTTCTCTACATCATTACTCCTCAGAGAGAGGGAAATGAAATCACAACGATAAAACACTGCATGTTCACCAGAATAGCTAAAATGCGAAAGCAGTGGCAAGATGTGAATTAACTGGAGTTCTCCTATATCATCGCTGGGTATGTAAAATGGTACAAGCACTTTGGAAAATTGGCAGTTCCTACTACATGTAATTACACTTTTCATATGACTCAGCAACTCCACTCTTAGGTATGTTCCCGACAGAAATAAGAAATAAGAAATGTCCACCAAAAGACATGAAGTTGAATGTCCATAGCAGTTTGATTCAAAATGGTACCAAACTGGAAACAACCCAAAGTCCCATCAAAAGGAGAATGGATAAATTGTGGTATAGTCATACAGCGAAATACTACAAAGCATTAAAAAAAAAAAAAAGAAAAAAGAAAAAACTGCTAGTACACACCACAACGTGGATAAATCTGACAGACATTACATTGAACAAAAGAAGCCAGGCACAGAAGTGTATCTATTGTATGATTCTATTTATATGAAACCAAGAGCAGGCAAAACTAACTGATAATCATAGGAATCAGATTAGTGGTTAGCACTAGAGGGAAATACAGGCTTAGATAAGGAAAGAGGGAGTCTTCTGGGGTTCTGGAAATGTCTCATATCTTATAAGTAACTACAACCACAACTATAAGGTACATATTTAAAAATCATCAAACTTTACACTTAAAATTACATGTTATATCTCAATTTTTTAAAAATGAAAAGAATCGAGATAATCACAGTAAATGTACATGGACAAAATTCATCAGTAAAAATATGAATACTTGCTATATGACCAAGAGGGAAAATGTCCTGTATATAAATTGACTGTCCACATTGAAGAAAAATAAATATGCTATTTCTAGTTCACATTATATAAAAAAAATATTTTCAGGTAGGTAAAACACCAAAATTTGAAAGGAAACTGTAAATATATTAGAACAATATGTAGAAAACTATCTTGGACATTTATTAAACAAGATAAAAACAGCAGAAACCACAAGAAAAAAATTATGAAGAAGCATCTTAAAAAAAATACAGTAAGATTAAATGTATAATATAAATGAAAATATTAGCCACAATGGGGAAGAAAAATTTCAAAGTGCTATAACTGACAAAGGATTTATTTCTAAAATACATTTTTAGAAAAACTCCTAAAATCAATATCTAAAGGACAGGCTACTTAGACCAAAAGGGGAGGCAAAATACATAAAAGAAAATTAAATTGGTATGCCTAATCAAAGTATAAAATGATGACAAACTTCACTAGTAGTCAGAAAAAAATGCACATAAAAATAATAAGAATTCAGCTGGGCAAAATTATAAATTCTGTTAACACAAAGTGTATGGAAAGAGTGAAACTCACCTATTTTTTTGTGTGTGTGTGAGGAAGATTGGCCCTGAGCTAACATCTCTGTCAGTCTTCCTCTACTTTGTATATGGGTTGCTGCCACAGCATGGCTTGATGAGCAGTGTGTAGGTCCATGCCCGGGATCCGAATCCATGAACCCCAGGCTGCCAAAGTGGAGCACGTGAACTTAACCACTACACCACTGGGCCAGCCCCAAAACTCACCTATTTTTAATGTGAGAATACTTAGAACAATCAATTTGTAAAGAGAGTTGACAATAGCTAGTAAAGTTGAACATGTACATATGTTATGACCTATGTGAGAGGCATAATAATGGTACCCCAATAGATGTCCATGTCCTAATCCCTGGAACCTGTAAATATGTTATTTTACATGGCAAAAGAGACATTGCAAATGTGATTAAGGATCTTGATGTGGGGAAAGTATCCTGGATTATCCAGGTGGAGGCATTGTAATCACAAGGGTCCTTGTAAATGCAAGGGGGAGACAGGAAAGTCAGAGGAGCTGTGATGACAGAAGCAGAGGTCAGAGTAATTCAATTGCTGGTTTTAAAGATGGAAGGGGGCCACAAGCCGAGGAACGTGGGCTGTCTCCAAAAGCTGGAAAATGTAAGAAATGAAATTTCCCCGGAGCCTCACCTCAAAATGAATGCAACCTGGCCAACACCTTGGTTTTAGCCCAGTGAGACTCACTTCAGACTTCTGACCACCATAACTGTAAGATAAAGCATTTGTGTTGTTTTGAGCCACTAAGTTTGTGGTACTTTGTTACATAGAAATAGAAAACCAATGCATACAACCTAGCCCTTCCATTTCTAGGTATCTACCTTAAAGTATCTGAAGACATATGCAAGATACCCTTGGAACCAAATTGACCGTTTCTTAGCAGGAAAACAAATAAATTGCAGTTTATTTATATTTTGCACTACTGGATGACAGTTAAAAGAATGAGTTAGGTGTATATTTTCAACATTAAAACATTTAAAAAGTATATTCTTGAGTGAAAAAGCAAGTACAGAAGACAAAGGCAACATATGTATTAGTTTCCTATGGCTGCTGTAACAATTTACTACAAATTTAGTGGCTTAAAACAACACAAATTTATTCTTTTATAGTTCTGGAGGTCAGAAGCCCAAAATGAGTCTTGCAGGGCTAAAATCAAGGTGTTGGCAGGGTTGGTTCCTTCTGGAATGTCTAAGGCAGAATCCATTTCCTTGCCTTTTCTAGCTTCTGGAAGCCACCTCCATTCCTTGGTTCATGACCCATTTAGTACAACACATCACCTTTTCTGCCCCCTGCTTCTACTATCACACTGCCCTCTTCTGTAGTCAAATCTTCCACTGATTCCCCCTTATAAGGACCCTTGTGATTACATTTAGGGTTCACCTAGATAATCCAGGATAATCTTCCATTTCAAGATAATTAACGTGATCACACTTACCAGTCCCTTTTGCCGTATAAGCTAACATTCAAAATTCTAGGGATTACGACCAGAATATTTTTGTGTTCTATTATTTAGTTTACCAAAGTATGATATCATTTAGGTATTTCTTTAATGCACAAAAATCCAAGATATATCTTGTTAATAGGTGTGAACACATGCAGCGAAGATGGCAAAATAAAGGACTTTATGAAATGGCACAGAAAAAAGTCGACTGTAATATTCTTAAAATGTTTTTCAGGTTTCCTGATGTACTAGTGTCAGTGAGCAAAAAATAAATGACAATTGAACCAGATGCTTCACTACTATGTTACAAGAACCATCAACTGCCCAGCCTAGAATACTCCCCAGCCTTAGAACACTACCTTTTAACTCCATCTCAACCAATTAATTCTACACATGTCACTAGTAGCATAACCTACTTATAGCTATAATTTTCCATATAGGAGCTATTTGATTAAATATAAATTGATGATTTTTTTTTTTCCAAATGTAGCTTATCAACTTGAAGGAAAAAATGAAGAATCAGATCTAGAAAAGAAAAGAAACCAGAGCAATTTCAGAGAACTAAGTGGAAAGACTAATGGGCTGTTTTAGGGAAGCTACCATTTGGATGAGTGAAGAGTGTAGGGAGGTTTGAGGAAAGTGGAAAGGTATGAGAATGGAAATGAGATCATACCAAAGAAAAGTTGCAACGTTACCTAGTAATGTTGAGTACTCAATTCAGGTTAGCAGCCACGAATTTGTGGGTGATATCAATTTGGCTTGTTGTATGATTTTTTTTTCCTAGCAACACTCGGTCTTAAGGTGAAGATATAGAGAAATCTGATAGCTTGGTTCATCCAGGGCTAAGTTTTTCCCAAGGGGTACAATAAAAAGAAAGGATGAGAGAGTAGAGAATATATGCATGAGTGATTATACTATTATTTCATGGGAATTGAACTCAATAATGTGGGAAGTAAGGAAAAGAGGAGGCAGATAGGATGGAAGTGATTGAGTTGATGAATTGGAGGCCACAATAAGGTAAAATTTTACAGTAAATAAGACACAAGGATAGGACAGTGGCATGGCGCGATGATGATTTTCAGAGGTGGAGCAGTTTCAGGTTATGACAATGTCTAGAATATGACCATGGAAATAGGTGGGCTTTTAGAATTGGGGGAAAAGCCCATGGAAGATAAGAAAGCAAGGAATCATGCAAGGATATAATATTGGCTAGGTCATCAGCACGGGCATTTAGCTGATTCTGATAATGTCAGGAGTTTGGATGGAGAATAAAAGTATTATCCAGGTGTTACAATCTTCAATAAATCAGGCTAAGTAACCAGAACAATACCTTGAGCAATTAATTAGATTGTGGTGCATTCATCAATAAAAGGAACACAAGGCAGAAAGGGGTAGTGTTGGAGGGTAAGACTACCAGTCTAATTTTGGGTACATTGAGTTTGACTTTCATATGTGGTAGCAAAATAGATCTGTCCAGTAGGCAGCTGACCATATAGGCTGGAAAGTTAGAAGAATAAACTGGACATTACTAATTTATAGAGAGTAATTTAATGAAGGAAACTAGAATGAGATAAGCCAAATAGATTGTATAGATTGCTTAAATTCTGTCAGAAAACTTTTATGTTATGTATCACTGATTGTACTTTTATATAATACATGAAACTATTGCTTATAATTTTATGTGGGCTCAGAACTTATATATTCCTTATATTTTACACACACACACAGTTCCATCAACTTGATCATCCGCTTTTTGATTTCTAGACCATGTTTTATAATTAGTTTTTGTTTCTATAGTGCTTAACAGAGGACCGTGGACATAACAAATAATATATATTTCTCTTTCATTTACTAAATACAAAAATATTCAATCTATTTTTCGAATCATGCTTCTGAGTTTTTCTTCTAATGCAGATAACACAGTTGGCTGTGTTATATTTTGATGATATTGATGTCTTCTCTGCTCACTCACTTTAGGAAGTAGACTCTGATGAAGTTAACATTTAATTCTCTTCTGTAAGTATCTTGTCTTTTCACCTCTTGTTAGGGTAACTTAAGTATGTTCTGCTAGTTATAAATTACATACTGGTATAAGAGTAGGGTTAAGAAGTCAGGCAGTGTTAAGACCAAGGAAGTACAACGAATTGATTCAGTTTCTGTTTCAAAATTTATTCTCAAACTAATTGCTTCTTTATGTATGAGCCTGAGTCCTGACCATAGACTGAGTAAACAAGAACAAGTTTGAATTTCTACAAGCATGATGGAATTAATATAATCAATTTTCACACTGTAGCCTAAAGCCATGCACACGGAAAGAGTGATGGACTTAAAATCAGAAAAACTTGCTTTCAAGTTTTACTACTTCTTAGTTATATGTTTTTTGGCAAATCCCTGCTTCTCTGACCTTAAGTTTTTTTGCCTGGAAAATGGAGATATGAAGTGAAAGATATTAAGCTACGTTGTTTATGAAGGCTTTCTACAGGAGTGTAAATGTAATTAGAACTAACATGGAACCGTAACTTCATTCACTGTAATCACAGTTGTATGGAAATCTCCACTAAGTTGCCAATACAATTTCAGGAAGTCCTTAATTCCTTCCAGGGTTGCTACAAACTTTGCACAAATGTGTTAATTCACTCAAATTTTTGTTGATTTATTTTAAAGCAAACCAAGAGAAAATTAAATTAAACATAAAAACTTAAGTGGTCAAAGAAGACAAGAAAAGTATGATTCATGGTGGTGTTCTTTGCAGCTATGGTGATAAGCTTGCGTTTGATGGTTAGTCACGAAATTCCTCAAAGGTCTCAGAGACAGTCACAAATTTCAGTGAAAACCCTAAAAACATTAATAAGCAAGTTAGGTGTAAGGAAAATTTCCAGCTCACTCAAAAAGAGGAAAAGGAAGAAAGATGGGTCAGTAAACCTCAACTGTGATGAGTGCTTAAAATAAGCCCAGTGCCTCCTAATAATGGGCACTCAATGGTTGCTGCTAGTGACAGAGGTAATTGTTAACCTGGCTGTTCTCACAGAATACTATTCTTCCACCTGCCCTAATTATTAGTCCTAGTCTCTCTCCACTGTTTGGCCAAGACTTGGTCTGTTCTTAATTTGGGGTCTGCTGCATGGCAGTGCTTAGCATTGCTAATTTTGGAACAAATTACTTGAAGTGGAACCTTTGAGATAAACTAAATACCAAAACCTGAATTCCTAGGTCAGTTGTCCTAGGAATTTTGCTACATTATATTTTTCAAAACCAAGATGTCTTTGCAGGCATGTTGGGATCCTGGATTCTGTGTCAGAAGAACAGATATTAAAATACACAGCTATGTTTCACACAGTTTCACCAGCAATGGGTATATATAAAAGTGCTGATCTTTAATATGATATTAATACTTAACAAAAGAATACTAAAAGATGACTAAACTGAAATTCAAGCAATTCAGGCTTCAGTGTATAAGTTTGAAATATTAGAAGGAGCACTGGGCAGAAACTCCCAGGCCCAAGATGCTATTCTCAGTTCTTCGGCTAACTAATCATGTGAGCAGAGGCCACTCTTGTAACCTTGTGAAATTTAATTTCTTACCTATAAAATTCTAACACTACTGGGAGCTCTGCCAGTGACCAGTTGTGGGTCTTTGCACCAGTTCCTTGACCTTCCTGAGCTGAAACCCACATTTATAAAATGAAAATCATAATACACACCTTCTAGAGTTGTGTGAGGATTAAACGAGCAAAGATACATAAAGGATCTCTCAGAAAACCCTGAAACAGAGTAGCTACCATTATGAAGGTGATTAATCAAAAGGATAAATAATGCAATTAAGTTTTATTTTAATGAGGTTCATGTGTTTATAGCTATTTCATATGTGCATTCAAGTACCTGCAGGTAACAGAAATATTTACATGAAAATGTTACTTCCATATGCGTCTGCCTAATTTAACTCTCTCCTGCATCAGACTTTTCTTTTTCAAATTAAAGCTGTTAGAGTGAGTTGGATGGAGAAATAGAAAACATTAATACTAAGTGATTCTAGCAGCTCTGTTATTGTACTTTCTTTCTGGCACAAGTTCTAGGTATAGCACAGAACCAGGGAATTTGTTACAAGCAAGATTTAATTAAATGATTCATTGGCAGACAGATTTTTCACTTTTCCTGTTGTATAGTGAGAGAGAAAATCCAATATTAGAAAATGCTTTTTAGGGGGTATACTAAGAATGTGGAAGTTCTTGTTTTTAAGTTAAATGTAGGTGACACTTCTGCACCTTAGTCAGTGGAAGAGATAACTTTGGATCTTCTCTTCCACTCCTCCCATTTCTTAGCCTTAAGTACTTTATTTTTTAGGTTGTTCATTTTTTTTCCTTTTTTCTTTTATCAGATGTGTTTTGGCACATGAAAGAAAAGGATGCAGATAGCAAAACATTTAATTTTCCTAAAGCTGAGAAGCTATATGTCTTTAGGGTAATTAAATTATGATTTGGTGACTCGCTCAATATGAATTATCAAACTTGATACTTTTAGAGCCTGCAGTAGATCCTTTGAAAGTCACAGCTAACATTTCACTATTTTCCCACCTGGAGACCTACCTATCTCAAAAGAGAAAAATATGCTATTCTACTACAATTGTTGAATAGCACCATCATATGTTATATCTGTAAAACAAAACATACACATTGTGGAAAGAACAAAACATGCACAGTGTGAAAAGAAACCATGCAGCTTACATAGGCACATATTTTTACATATTTGTTTCTAAATGTACAAACAGGATCTGCTCTACAAAATGCTCCAGGATAGTATTTGTTTCAAATTTATGTAATCAGCCATGTTGCAAGATGGTATTCAAAAAGAAGCTTAAAGATGTGTTATCCTTGTCTCGTATCTAACATCCTTTCTCTCTCCCTGTGGACCATTAAATAACAGAGATGAAAAAATACTGAATGTCAAATGATACAGTAAAATACGGAAACGTCTTTATATTTAAAAAGCGTAGTCATAACTAAAAGATAAACTCCAGCCAGGAGAGAATCTTTTGTGTAAGAGGAGAGCTTAGCTAAAGTTCAGGGGTTTCTGGCTATTTTGTAGATCTTAAAGTTTGTAAGCAGATTTCCAGATGTTATACCATCAAACTGTAATTCAAGTTTAGTTCATTAAAATTTAGCTGTTGATCGCTAGAATTCCCAGCATTACCTCTCTCTCATATATTCATTTTCATGGTCCTTTGGCAGGCTGGATCTTGCACTTGCAGTTTTAATGAGAGGCATCAGCCTTCAACACATGATTATCTGAATCCTGAACCAGTGCATGCAAAACAAGACATGTGTGTTTCTGGAAAACCAGGCCTCGCCAAAAGTGGCTGGCATAGCCTCCCACGAGCAATCAAACCCAAGGATCTTTTAATTATAAAACAGAGCTAAAAAAAAGAGCGAGAAAAGAAAAGAAAAACCGCACCCTGGGAAACTAGATTATTACTGTACTCCAATTCTATTGGTTTATTGCAAAAGTTCCAGCAATGCTTACTAAACATAAATGTGTCTCTTAAATATGATTTAGAGTTTTCCAAAGATAGAGATTATTCCAAAATAATAAAACCCCTTGGCCTGGCTGAGGAAGACTGAGTCATCTTTTATTAGGAAACTTAATTTTTTCCTGGGTTACTAAAGTTGTTACATAAGGTCACAATTAGCACATTGGCTGGCCATAATCTCAGAGAGATAAGATCAAACACCCGATAGAGCAAGATAGATGGTATGTACTGATAGAGCAAATTATTCCCCAGTGAATTTATAGCTATGGTGGGAATGCACTGCCTTGCTACCCATGCTGACCAATGTTTTTGGCAGATATAACTCTAGTTTTAGCCAGCCCTGGTGGTCTAGATTGGGCACTAGTGGTTAAGATTGGGCACTCTCACCACCCTGGCCTGGTTCATTTCCCGGTCAGGGAACCACACCACCCATCTGTTGTCTTGTTGGTAGTCATGCTGTGGCGGCTGCATGTGGCTGTGATGCTGAAAGCTATGCCACCACGAATAGCAGCAGGGTCACCCATGGCAGACAGGTTTCAGCAGAGCTTCCAGACTAAGACAGACTAGGAAGAAGGACCTGGCCATCCATTTCTGAAAAAATTGGCCATGAAAACCCTATGAATAGCAGTGGAGCATAACCTGATACAGCGCCGGAAGGTGAGAGGACGGCGCAAAGAGACCAGGCAGCATTCTGCTCTGCTGTGCACAGGGTCGCTGGGAGTCAGAATCAACTCAAGGGCACTAACAACGAACTCTAGTTTAAATAGTCTTCTTCAAGTTTTGGAAAAGCCTCCTCTCCAATATGACTACTGGAAGAAATTGAAAAGATTTCTTCAAATCGGAGGCCAAGGAAACGTGAAGCTCTTTCTTTTGAAGAGACCGATAAAACAAAATAAGGAGGAGGAGGAACTAGTTGACAGAATAAATATATTAAACACCCAAATTCCTTTTAAATCAACGATTTATAGGAATTGGTATTTATTCTTATCTGCTATCTGACCGCATTCTACTTCACAAATCTTATTAGAAAATGCTATAATTTTTCAGAAATTAGGGACCTTTTTCATGCTGGATTAGCTCATAAAATTTTCTGAGTTAAATTTGTGAAGAAGGATTACACATTTTATTTACTCTGCATAAACTTGTACTTGGGTGGAGAATAAAGCAAATTTTAGTTCGATTAGAGAAAGAGAAAGCAGATAGGAATTCTTTTGTGGGAAAATAGGTAAAGAAGCAGCAATTCAAGTGGGGGGTTGGCAAAATACAGGCACAGCCTATTGTGTACAGCCTTTGAGCTGAGGGTAGTATTTATATTGTTTAAATGGTTGTAAAACAAAAGAGAGAGATTATGAAACAGAGACTATATACTCATAAAGCCTAAAATACTATCTGTCCATCATAGACAAAATTTGTCAACACCTGTTCTAAATCAAATGCTATCCTGCTATACATTTTTTCTTATTTCTCACCTATATTATGTAATTGTACATATATGAATCACGAAACTGAAAATCAAAAAAAACTACGGATAATTTTTCAAAAGTTAATAATAGCGTCTTACTGGTGAACATACTGTATGGTTCCATCTGCCTGAAGTTCAAAAATAGGCAAAACTAAGCTATGATGATATAAATCAGATTACTGGTCAGCTCTGGTTGGTATTGACAAGGAAGTTGCATGAGTGAACCTCCTGGGGTGATGGAAATATTCTGTATCTGATTTGGGGTAGTGGTTTCAAAAGGGTATATACAGACTTAAAATGTCATTGAACTGTCAAGTTGAAATGTAAAATTTACTCAATGTTATAGCTCAATAAAAAATAAATCAATAAATAAAAAATACATACATTCATACTACTAACACAACCGCACATTTTGTAGTATAGCATAAAACAAACAAAAGAGAAAATTTAACATCACCCACAAAAAGAAAAAAAAAGATTACCTGCAAAGTAACATCATTGACTACAGATTTATCAACAATAACAACAGAGGAAAGAACACAATGGAATAATATCTTTTTTTTTTTTTTGAGGAAGATTGGCCCTGAGCTAACGTCTGTTGCCAATCTTCCTCTTTATTTTTTTTTTCTTTTTTCTCCCCAAAGCCCCAGTACATAGTTGTATATCCTAGTCATAGGTCCTTCTAGTTCTTCTACGTGGGACGCCGCCTCAGCGTGGCTTGATGAGCTGTGAGTAGGTCTGTGCCCAGGATCCAAACCAGCAAACCCCAGGCCGCCAAAGTGGAAAGCGCAAACTTAACCACTGTGCCACCGGGCTGGCCCAGGAATAATATCTTTTAAATGATGACAGAAAATAAATGTCAGCCTAAAATTCTATAACTAGCTACACTGTCATCCAAAAATAAAAGCAAAATAAAACCCTTTCCAGGAAACATAAGAAAACTTTGCACATATAGGCCCTCAATGAAAGAACTACCAAAGAGTGTACTTCAGCAAGAAGACAATAGAATCTAAAAGGAAGAAATGGAGTTAAAGAATCAATATAATGGGGCCAGCCCGGTGGCACAAGTGGTTGGGTACGTGCGCTCCGCTGCAGCCGCCCAAGGTTCACCGGTTCGGATCCCGGGCGCACACCGATGCACCGCTTATCAAGCCACGCTGAGGCGGTGCCCCATATAAAGTGGAGGAAGATGGGCATGGATGTTAGCCCAGGGCCAGTCTTCCTCAGCAAAAAGAGGAGATTGGCAGATGTTAGCTCAGGGCCGATCCTGCTCACAAAAAGAAAAAAAAAAAAAGTATCAATATAGAACTAGGAGACAGATACATATGGGAATAGATATAAATAAGCATTTAATGTAAAAAAAAAGGTAACCTTAATAAAAATTATTAATTTAGAAGTGTTTTGAAAAATAAACTGAAATAACATACAGCTTATACAAAAATTCATTGAGTTGTATACTTAACATTTGTACATTTTACTGTGCATGCTACATTCAATTTCTTAAATGCTCCTAGAATAACAACACTGCTATGCCGCCATCGTTAACCCAAAGAGAAGGAGTATTATTATTCTAATGGCCTCCTATTCACCCCATTGTTGAGGGATGGATTTCCACCCTAGGGTTATGGGAATGGCTGAACACGTAATACCTGGCACTGGACTGATGAGATCAACAGCAGATTATTAGTCACGCATCCCCACAGCCGGGGGGCGGTGGTGGGGAGGATACCGCACACCCTGCAGGACCACACAGGAGTGGCACTCTGGAGCAGAGTGAACAAGGAGTCAAGTGGGAAGAAGGCTTTGTAGTATCACAAGATTGGGGCTCCCCCTGCTTCCCACAGGAGGGTTTGAATAATTCTGTGGGCTGGCAGGGAACTAAAATTCACTTCTCAGGGATAAACAGGAATTGTGCCTGGTCCTTTTGATAAACAGGGTCTTTTGGCTAGGGAACCTCAGCTAGGGAGCAGATTGGGGAGGGGAATTTGCAGGTAGGCTATTTGAGGCCCTCTCAGTTTCTTCCAGATGTTGAGGCAGCACATAATATTGAGACTTAATTTTCAGACTTATACCACAGTCATTGCCTTGGCTAAGAACTCCACTGAACCTAATATCCAATCTTTGGGTAGTTATGAGAGGAGTATACCACTCAGTAGGATGTCTAATTCTTGTTTCTAGTAGGTCTGAGAAAGTAAAATTTGAATGAAAGAAGGTAGAAATGAAAAGGCATTATAACACAGAGTGGTAGTTATATTGTTAATAACAGGGCAATTAGAAAAAAGATGGTATAACCTCTAAGAATTAATGTTTGTTTTACAAGGAGTGTGTGTGTGCCTGTGTGTGTATTTGTATGTTTCAGAGAAAAAAGGTCCACACTCAGTAGACTGAATAGGTTATGTACTTTCACACCAATGGGAAGGTCTCATGAGAAACTGCACTGTGTATATCAAAGCCCCAAATGGATTCTCCTGCTGTAGGATCTCAAGTCTGATTATCAACTATGCAGGCTTAAAAAGCATTTTGATGAAGGGAGGAGGGGAAATCCTGGAGTGAAATTGAATTCTGTAGGTGGAGATGTCCAAAAAGGTAGATAGAAAATCACAGGATGGAGAGCTCAAGAAGATGCTCTAGGAGAGGGAGAAGTAGATCTGTGGATGAGAAAGGAAGTTTAGAAATCATATGTTCTAGAAGTATGCTTCTAGCAAAGGGATACAAACCTATGTATTAATATTTCACTCCCATCTCCCCCCTATCTCCTACAAACACTCATTTCTTAAAAGTTGATCTCTGTGAAGAAAAAAATTTTTGATCAAACCTTAGAAAATGATGTTAGAGGTAGAACTTTGTTTTATGATGTTATTAACAGACCCTTCCGGACAGTATTTAGCATTTCTGATAGATTTTGATGAGTTTAAGTTTTTTCTGGGAAGTTAGATTTTACTCACCCAGCTAACCATCAGTCTTTTAATGAGCCAAATGACTTTTAGCTAGATATTTCTATCTTACACTTAGCTAACAATATTTTCTGTCCACCTTTAGTTTCCTATAAAATCCACCCGAAGAGAAATCTAAGCCTTCTCCCTTGCAGGCAAGCTGGAAATAAAATTTTGACATGTGTTCACAATCAATTCGTCTGAAAAGTTGCTTTAAAAACAGGCAAGTATCTATTTTTCATTATAAAGAAAACATATGGTAGAATTTATTTCATGACTGCAACCACGTTCCTATAGTCAATTAGAACTTTCTAATTGGAAATATGGCAGAAAGCACTGAAGGAGCAGGAGGGGATAAACTGTCAAGCCAGCAACTGAAGACTAGATTTTAACTTGGGGCGCTGGTCCTTGCAGATAGGTATAATAGCAGGAATATAAATCTCAACCTGTCCATTTGTATGCATATGTAGGGAAATCCTGTATACAGTTTGGTGACTGAAAGCTTCATATGGTCCTCAGAAAATGAGAGAAGCCAATTAAGGATTTGAGAAGCTTCTTGCAGACAATTCACAGCCACATAAAACATCTCTGGGTGTGCCTAAGGGAGTTCATCAGCTACAGCATATTTCAACGTGAAGCAAGTTTGCCTCCCCCGCTCCCCGCCCCCACCCGCAGGGATATTTGGCAAGGTCTGGAGACATTTTTGATTGTCAAGACTGGAAGGGGGCCTGGGGGTTGTTACTGACATCTAATTGGTAGAGAGCAAGGATGCTGCTAAATATCTTAAAATGCACAGCACAGTCTCTTACAACAAAGAATTATGCAGCCCCAAAAGTCAACAGTGCCAAGGTTGAAAAACTCTAAGCTAAAACAACAAAGGTAATGCCAATGATGACAGTGTCAGAGCTGGCCTGGGAATGTGTGAAGTGTGTGAGAGTGGCTAGGAGGAGTGAATGATAAAAGAAGAACTAACGGATATTTTTCAAGACTTTACCAAGAATAGTCTTATGAAAATGATGCTATCCAAACTCAGATTGAACTTTAAAAGAATAATAGTAGGTCAAATGGTAAAGACTCTCCTATCTTAAGGGGTTAACAGGTTTCAAAGGGTTAATTTGAATAGGAATGGGAGTGAGTATAATTATAGTTTAAGGGGAGAGAGAGGGGGAGGGAGGGAGAGAGGGAGAGAGAAAGAGAGAGAGAGAGAGAGAGAGAGAGCGCGTGAGCGGAAGAGAGTGAGTCTCCAGCAATTAATAACATCCAGCAGAGAGGAGTTAGCTGAGTTAAGATTCTGGCGGCTCTTGCCTGGGAAAAAAGGCCTTTCTCTCAGGGAGGAAACCAGTGACCAAGTTTGGGATAGTGTCAAATTAAGGTTGTATTCCAATAGAGAAGTTGGGAGTGGGAGCCAGGGAATCAGATTATTGGGGAAGTTGGGGGCAGGGGCGCCAAGATAACCAGCTGAGGGCAAAAGAACTAGAAGTAAGGCCAGGATAAGCAGAAAGTCACATGGAACACAGCACAGGAACTGAGTGGTAAATTTGGCAGCTGGTTTGAGAATCCCAGGAGAAATGCTCTGTGGATAAGTCTGTGGGCACAGCCACACTGTGAAGCTTGTGCCCAGGGCCCTCAATCACACGCCTCTGGCTCATCAGAGCCAGTCTAATTTTATCCCAATGAAAACTAAAAGATCTCATTTGACATTTCCTTGGATGTCCTTGTATGATGTGTAATAAACCCAGACAGGAATAAACCTTGTTAAGGCTCAATTCTCAACGGAGGCAGCTACCTGCTCTATTCATTCTGGACCCAAGAATCTTGATGTAAAAATCTGGTACAGTGCAGATATTTTTTTAGAATAATATCTTGAGAATTATTTTATTCAGATAGTTATTAAGGCAACAAAAGGATTGATGGAAAATGACTGAACCATAGGGTTTTACTCTTTAATGATTTCACTCCCAGAATCGTGTTGTACCCTTGCAAAAAAAAAAGAGACCAAGAAAGTTCAGTAAAATAACTTTGCCGATAGTAAACAGGAAAAAGAAACAGGATTATAGAAATTGTGAGTATAATAGACCTTGACAAATAAATAATAATAATCAATTGAACCAGCAAAATAGGCATTGTGTCATGCACATTATAGACCTTTGCTATTTAATTCAATCTTCCCAACCTGCAAGGTCAATGTTGTTTTATTTTATATGCGAGGAAACTGACCTACAAATCATGTAGGTGGGCACAAGAGCAGTAAAATACCTGGGAGCTGTATTTCATGTACAGTGGGGTTTTTTTGTTTGTTTGTGGTCAATAAAAGAAAAATAGATGGATTTCAGACTTTAAAAAACATAAGTGTTCCACTGTTACAGGGAGAAAATTGGGCAGTAGAAATAAACTTCCACCTCAGTACAGAAAGACACAGTCACTAAACAGATGCCTCCCTAATGCAGACAGTGGACACATTCCCTCATCTCAAGATTAGAGATTGATTTCACTTACATAGGTGTGGAAAACAGAGGGTACCAGGGGCAATCCATACACAATGTCCATGGGCAAAAAGCAGATCTATAAAGACTTTTATTCAGTTAAAGAATAAGAAAAAACAATAAAACCACAGGATATGGGAAATTTGGACCACGCATAGAAAAGAGACCTCTGAAGACACAGAAGATGAGAATATTTCTGAAAATTGTCAACTACAAGAATCACGATATAGGAAAAAAAATCTATTAGTCAACATAAGCTAGATTATGTGAGACGAAAAACAATCACCAAATATTAGTGGCTTACAATAAATAAGTGCAGCTCTTGCTCACACTACACATCAATCACAGCTCAGCTTGAAGGCCCTCCTTATCTCTGTGTCTTGAGGGAACTTAGCTGATAGAACTTCCTTTCCTCCTTCTGCTTTCTGGAATGCAAACTCAGGAAAAGGGTGCATGGAAAACTAAACATTGACTCAAAGCTTTTACCCAGAAGTGACATGCATCACTTTCATTCACATTGCGTTTGCTAAAGCAAGTCACAGAGCCAGGCATGAGATCAAGTTAGTGGAGAACAATCCTACTTTGTGCTCGAAATGAGAGAACTGATATTTGTTAAAAATGTCCCTAACAGCTGTTGCAATCAACCCTTCTGGTCAGCAAATTATACTTGCCTCCTTCCCAAGACCTAGCCAATCACTACATTGGACTAAAATTCCATATGTAGCTCCTCTTGGTTTGGAAACCTATGAACCAAAACGGCAAGTTATCTGTCCCCCACACTCTTGATATGAAACTGCAGAAAGGATCAGGTTATCCAAATAAACATTCCATTTTAGAAAGGAGAGGGAGAGATTCTATAGTCCCTGGTCCAAAGCAGTTCTGAAATTCCACTAGGCTGTTAATGCAAGGGTACTCTACTCTGAAGAAAGAGAATGCTCTTTCATTAGCACTTGATTCCATTCCCTGAAATAGTTCCCAAGTGCTTAACTCTCAAAGCCACTCAGTGATGTCCTTCCTTTTAAATTATCATCTTTGGCCACATGTGAAAACATTTTGGAAACTCTTCCTTTGAGATTGATCAGCTTTCTCAGCCTGCTTCCTGGACATAGAATTTTGGGGGACCAAAAGATCCTATTTACAATAGCCACAAATAATAAAATAATTAGGAATGACTGAGCAATAAATGTGCAGGACCTATCTATCTATCTATCTATCTATCTATCTATCTATTTATCTAGAGATATTGAGAAGGATATCTATCTATATCTATATCTATCTAGAGATATCAATAGATAGAGATATATATTTCTATAAATAGAGATAGGGAGATAGATTCTGCACATTTGTTATATCTATCTATAAACAGATATATAGAGAAATATATCTCTGATCTTTATAGATATAGATATATATATGAGTGAATGATATATATAGATACAGATATATAGAGAGATATGTAGATAGCTAGGGAGAGAATTTAAGACTTTAGAGAAAGATCTAAATAAATAAAAGTGACTATATCTCCATTTTAAATTTAGATTTTTACATGTCATTACTGAATATTGTAAACTTCAATTCTCTTCATAGTTTTCTATGAATACAATATACTATCAAAAATGTTTATCTTGATTTAATATGGAACTGAAAATCTTAGTATAATGTTCAAGTGGATGACATGAACATAAGAATATACATGGACTTTTGGAAAACAAAATCACGCTGAAAAGAGATATACAGATACTGATGTACAGTCATGTGTTGCTTAACAACAGGGATACGTTCTGAGAAATGTGTAGTTAGGCAATTTTGTCATCGTGCAAACATCATAGAGTGTACTTACACAAACCTAGATGGTATAGTCTACTACACACCTAGACTATATGGCACTAATTTTATGGGACCACCTTGTATACGCAGTCTGTTGTTGACTGAAATGTCGTTATGCGGCTCATGACTATATACAAAAATGTTATATAGTATTATCCCAGGAATCAATAATTAGATTTCAAGAACAGAATAAATAACCTAGGAGAAGAATGACGTACATATTAAATTTTAATTTGTGTTAAAGTTAGTTTTTTAATTAAGTGGAAAATGATTGACTATTCCTGTCTACTCATTTAGAAAAAACAAACAAACTTGGACTCGCTGCTGCATAACACATGCAAAGATAACTCTTGGTAGATTAAAGAGATAAGAGAAAATAAAATCATAGAACTATTAGGAGAAAATATAAGTAACTATTTTTGCCATTTTAAAGTGCTGAAGGCCTTCCGAGAGAACATTCCAAATCTGGAAGATGTAAAGAATGTTGACAGGTTTTACATCAATAAAATTATGATCTTCTGTATGAAATAAAAGACTGCATTAACTAATTGAAGAAAAAATTAGCAGATAAAAAAATGGTTGGGACATTTAATGGAAAAAGGAGTAATATCCAGGCTGTATAATCTCTGCAACAAATCAGTAAGGACAGAAAGCAGTAATGCAATGCAATGGAAAAAGGGCAGAAGAGAAAAACAGACAGTTGACAATAAAGAAATCCAAATAGCCAGTAAATATTTCAACTTTACTGGTAACCAGGAAAAGAAAAATAAAAACAACTATTAATGTCACTTTTGTCTTTTATATTGGCCAAAACAACAGAGGTTAAAAAACAATCAATGATGAGAATGCAAGGAAAGGGGCACATTGGTACACTGTCGATTTCGGTATAAATGTTTAAAATTTTTAGAAGGCAATTTAACAATATTAATACAAAATTAGCATGATATATCCTTTGGTAGCAAACCAGAGAAATAGCAATCTGTGAGCATTTTATGTCTGTATTATTATATCTGTATCTCCATATCTTTGTCCCTCTCTATATATGCATTATGGTTTGGTTTCTAATAGCAAAATATTATAATCAATTACTCCATCAATGGGTGAAGTTATAAATATGTAAATTAAAGTATATCTATAATATACAATACTTGGATATTTTGGAGGGAAATTTTTTAAGTAAATATTACTATAGAAAGATTCTCAAGACATATTGTTCAGTGAAAACAGAAAATTGTAATGATCTCACTTAGAAATTGAAAATTTAATGAAAATATCTGTATATGTATATAAATACATAGAAAGGGAAGCAGAAAGACACATTCTGAATTCCTGACAGAAGATATTGTGGGAAGGATAGTTGGAATGAGAAGGGGATAAAAATTAGGAGATCTTTCTAATTTTACCTTGTATTATAGTAAAATTAAAAATGAATTGATGGGGACTTCTACCTCTGTCCAAGATGGAATTTCAGTAAATGGATTTACATTCCGTGCTGAAACAACCAATAAAATGAACAAAATATATGAAACAGTGGTTTCAAGTTACTAGACATGGGACAATGAATGATACCAATCCCTGAGAGATAGGAAACAAATGAGATGAGCACTATTGTCCCACATCACTGCCATGGAGGGTTTCCAGGCCACAGCAGAGGAAGGCAGGTGGACCTGGCAGACTCCTTGAGTTAAGGAGATAAAGCTGAGAGTCCAGGGAGACCTTATGGCAATAGTTTGCAGGACAAAGTACTGGAGAGAAGAGAACTGTGCAGAGATGGAGCCAGACAGCTCAAGGGGGTCCCCTCAAGTACTCAGCTGAGCAGCAATAAGGGCAAGCACATGAGAAAACTGCCAGAGTCTGGAGAAAGAATCACCCAAAAGATTAACAGTAACATTCCTAGTGCTCGGATAGGACTGAAATAGTCCCTTTCTCACCAATCAGAGTGGAAAACCCTAAGATTCATGAGGCATTGCGTAGAGTATACGAGTGTCTTGTCTCCGTAGCTGGGAATAATTAGCTTTAGACTGAGCACCACTCTGCCCCTCCTAACAAGTTGTAAAAGCAAGACTCAAAAGCATAAACTGTTTTTGAGGAACTTAACTACACCCTGTAACAAAACTCAAGAATATTTATGAGAATAGAAAAATATTCCACAGCCCACAAGGTAAAATTCACAAGATCTAGCATTAGATCAAATATTACCAGACATTCAAAGAAGCAGGAAAACATACCCCACAATGAGGAAAAATATCAATTAATCAGATCAAACACAGAACTGACACAGATGTTAGAATTAGCAGACAAAGAAATTAAAACAGTAATTATAACTGTATTCCATATGTTCAAAACCTTAGTTAGAAACAGGAAAATATAACAAAAGACCCAAAGAGAAGTTTTAGAGATGACTACTGCAATTCGTGATTTTTGAAATATACTGGAAAGGATCAATGAATTTGGACTCATACATTAGAAACTACCAGGGCCGGCCCCATGGCTTAGTTGTTAAGTGTGCCCGCTCTGCTACTGGCAGCCCGGGTTCGGATCCCAGGTGCGCACAGAGGCACAGCTTCTCCGGCCATGCTGAGGCCGTGTCCCACATACAGCAACTAGAAGGACATGCAACTATGACGTACAACTATCTACTGGGGCTTTGGGGGGAAAAAAAAGGAGGAGGATTGGCAATAGATGTTAGCTCAGAGCCGGTCTTCCTCAGCAAAAAGAGGAGGATTAGCATGGATGTTAGCTCAGGGCTGATCTTCCTCACAAAAAAAAACAAAAAAACCCTCAAACTACCAAAAAAGGATCACAGAGGGAAACAAAATAAAAAAGAATGGTACATCCATGAGCTGTGGGAAAACTTCACATAATTTATTATAAATGGTATTGGTGTTCCTGAAGAGGGGAGGGTTAGTGACAGAGAAATATTTGAATAAATAATGGCTGGAGATTTCCAAATATGATAAAAATGATAAATTCATAGATCCAGGAAGATCCACAAATCCCAAGCACAAGGAACATAAACCATATCAAGGCACATCATATCACATTGCTCAAAGCCAGAGGTAAAAAGAAAATCTTGAAAGCTACAAGAGGAAAAGAAAAACAAAAGTAATGTATCAGGGAACAAAGACAAGGATGATAGGTTTCTTTTCAGAAACAATGTAAATGAGATGACAGTGAAGTAACATTTATTAAGTAATGAAAACCAAACAAAACAAATGTCAACCTGGAATTCCATATTTTATCTTTGAAAAATGAAGGTCAGATAAAGACTTTTTTTCTGAATTATCACCAGAAGACTCACATACAAAAAAGATACTAAAGAAAGTCCTCGCAGCAGGAGGAAAATGACACCAGATGGAAATTGGAGTTCACAAAGGAATCAAAAGCACTTGAAATCTTAACTACATGGGTAAATCTATACTTTTTGGTTTATTATTTTAATCTTTGTAAAAGATAATTGACTATTTAAACAAAAATAACAATTTAGCAAGGAGTTTGTAATATGTAATATGTAATAATATATAAAAGTAAATATATGAAAACAATCAGGTCAGGAGGGGAGAAACGGAAGTTACTAGTCTCATACAACATGTAGTATACAACATGAAGTAGGACAATATCCTTTGAAGGATATTGTAATAAACTAAAAATGCATATTTTAAATCACTAAAATGACAGAGTTATAGCTAATAAGCTACAAAGGAGATATAACAAAATTAAAAAAATAAATAATTTAAAAAAGGCAGAAAATGAAGAAAACAGAAACAAAGAACAAATAGAAAACAACTAACAAGGTGATACAGTTAACTCTAACCATATTAACAGGGGCCAGTCTAGTGGTGTAGTGGTTAAGTTTGAGCGCTCTGTTTCGATGGCCTGGGATTTGCTGGTTCAGATCCTGGGCGCAGACCTACTCACTGCTCATCAAGCCATGCTGAGGTGGCGTCCCACATAGAGCAACTAAAAGGATGTACAATCATGACATACAACTATCTACTGGGGCTTTGGGGAGAAAAAAGGTAAAAAGGAGGAAGATTGGCAGCAGATGTTAGCTCAGGGCCACTTTTCCTCAAAAAGAAAAAAAACATATTAATAGTCACATTAAATGTAAATGGTCTAAATATCCCAATTAGAAGGCAGAAGTTATCAGGTGGACAAAAAAAGCAAGACCCAATTGCTTCCTGCCTACAATAAATAGAGACAAAAATAAGTTACAAGTAAAAGGATGGAAAAATATATACCATGCTAATACTAATTAAATCAGAGCTGGAGCAGTTATTAATATCAGACAAAGCAAATTAGAGAACAAAAAATATCCCCAGAGATAGAGAAGGTAATTTTAGAATGATATAGGGCACAATTCATCAGGAGGACATAATAATCCTAAAAGATTATTCACCTAATTACAAAGCTTCAAAATATGTGAAGCCAAAAGTGATAGGACTGTTTGGAGAAACAGGCAAATCTACAGTTATCAAAGATTTCAATATCCCTCTCTCCGTTAAGTGAGAAAAAAAGTAGATAAAAATTAGTAAGGATATGGGGACGGCCTGGTGTCGCAAGCGGTTAAGTGCGTGTGCTCCATGCAGCGGCCCGGGGTTCGCCAGTTCAGATCCCGGGCGCGCACCAACGCACCGCTTGGCAAGCCATGCTGCGGCAGCGTCCCATAGAAAGTGAAGGAAGATGGGCACAGATGTTAGCCCAGGGCCAGTCTTCCTCACCAAAAAAAAAAAAAAAAAAAAAAAGAGGAGGATTGGCAGATGTTAGCACAGGGCTGATCTTCCTCACAAAAAAAAAAATTAGTAAGGATACTGAAGTTTTGAACAATACTATCAACCAAGTTGACCCTTGACATTTAAAGAACACTCCACCCAACAATAGCAGAATATTTATTCTTTTAAAGTGCACATAAAATATAAACCAATAAAATTTGGCTCCAATAAAATTTTGTGCCATAAAACAAGGGTCAATAAATTTTAAATGATTCAAATAATACAAAATAGTTCACTGAACACAATGGAATCAAATTAGAAATCAAAACAGAAAGATATCTGAAAAATCTCCAATTATTTGTAAACTAAAAATAATCGATATACTACTTATAGAATTAAAAATCATTTAAAATATTGAAAAGAAATAAAAATACCAGAGCATTATTAACATTGTTCAAACACAGGAGTAGAGAAGAGAATGAACATTACAGAAAATCAGCTGATAAAGAGAAATAAAGTTTCTAGTTTTCAAAGAATTCAGAGAAAAAGGAAAATGAGTAGAAATAATGATAATGTGGCACAAGAATGATTAAGAGCTAGGTTCCAACTTAAAAATAGTAAATATTTCTGGAGAAACAACAAAAAAAATGGGACAAGTCTAGAAATACATTTTAATATTAAAAGAAAACAATTTTCTGAGTGGAAAGACTTCAGAGGTGGGAAAATTAGAAGAAATCTTTGTCCAAAAATTTTACCATCCATGATGTGATCAAAAGACATGGAATCTATCTATTAAAATCACCACAAATGAACTAATGGAGGTGTGAAATGATAGTATCATGGCAAGTTACTTTTATGAGAGAACATAGTATATATAGATCCAAATCAACTCCCCCACATACAGCAGAAACCTAGCTATTGGGAAACTTATGTTGTTACCTCTCAAAACGGAGCATGTCTTGATATGCTCAGACGTGAAAAATAATTCATCTCCTAAATTGTGCGTTAAAATCCGTGTAATAAAATTGGAATGTTGTAATGTTGTATAACGTTGTTTTTAGTAGAGGATGAAAGTGCAATACGAAAACACTTTTGACTGGTCTTTGGCTTTCCTGGAGGATTCCAATATTGGCCTTTCTTTGAAATTAAAAGAATTAAATGTTAGCCTGACCTAGAGAAGATAGTAGCCTCCAAGATTTTGGAACTTGCACAATAGAATTGGCAGGGTGGTGGACAGAGCGCAATGTGCTAGATCAGTGGTTTTCAACCCGGGGCAATTTTTTCCCCCTGGGGACATTTGATAATGTCTGGCAACATTTTTGGTTGTCAAAACTTGGGGGGTTGGGAGATGCTACTGGCATCTAGTAGGTAGAAGCCAAGGATGCTGAAAACTTCAACAACACAAAGATTCAACAACACAAAGAATTACTCCTCACAACAGAGAATTATACGGCCCCAAATGTCGATATTGCTGCTATTGAGAAACCCTGTGCTAGGTATTTCATTTGAAGTAGAGCACAGTCAAGAGATACTTTCATTTGGAAATTGATAATTGAAGAAAAGTAGTTTCAACTAAATATATTTTATCATCTAACATATTTATAGTATATATATATATTTATTGGTGGTGGTCATTTGTTTGTTTGTTTAGATAGGGTTTATACACTTAGGGATAAAGGAATATCACACATAGTCCAGAGAGCTAAGAACAGAGAATAAAAATAAACAGAAAAAATATAAAAAAAGAAAGCAAAAAGTAATAAGAAAAGGAACAGACATATTAGTTAAGAAAAAAAGACAAATATGAAACAAGTATATTTGTTAAATAAACAATAAGCTAGATATTTGAAAAGACTTGTGAAATATACGAAATACCAGCAGGCTCATAAGGGTTTTTAAATGAAGGAAAGAAAATAGAAAGAGAGAGAAAAAGCAAATAAACAACATTAGGAATAAAAGAAGAACACAGATCCACAGATGTGGAAGAAATTAAAAAGTATGTGAATGCTAGATAAAAATCTATAATAATGATATGATACCAATCAGGTAAAAATTTTGTAACACACAAAATACTACTATATATTTTGACGGCTGCATGTATAAGTAACCCAATATAAAACAATGTTATACACAACTTCAGAATCATGGTTACCACTAGGGAACAAGAGAGGGAAAAGATGAAACTGGGACTTTAGCTCCATGTAAAACATTTTATTTCTATTTTTAAAAATAGGATCTGAAGCAAACTCAATAAAATGTTAACATCTGTTAAATCTGGGTGGTCAGTGTTTGGGTGTCTGTTATCTCATGTTCTGACCTTTTCAGAATATATGAAATGTTTCATAATCCAAAGTAGAGAGAAAAATTTTAAATGGCTCTTGTCATAGAATTTGGCAAAGGTCTTTTAAACAGCTAAGTAAATTAAATTTGCTGATTTTTCTCAGGCCTATTTTCCCAGTGAAATAATTCAAATGGATTAATCAGTGATGATTTCTATTTTTAAAAATATATTCCCCTCTGATTTCACTTTGATAAGCTGTAGGAGTAGGTTAAGCATTTTCTGGAAATACTCACACACAATAAATGTCACAGATCTAAATTATGAATCCCACTCAAGATAGTTGAGGCGTTCGATCTTAACAATTATTGGACAACCAAAAACAGAGGCGTGAGCCAAGCTCTCAGTCCATGGCAATTACCATTAGTGCTATTTCTCCTCCAATTAGCTTATGTTTCTGCCAAGCCTGCCCTCGCCATCACTCAGGCGTGACACTATGTGTGGACTCAGAGTTGTCTGCCGCAATGGTCCTGCCTGCCAACCCCAGATCCAATCATTGAAATCTTCACTACTGTTCTCGGCACCTCATGGTTCAACAGCTAACCTACATCTGTACCCTGCAGCCATTTCCCCTCTCCTCTGCCCACTCCAGGTCCTGTCTGCCATTTGTGGAGATCACCCAGGCTTCTCCCAGTCGTCAGGAATTTTCACCAACCTCAGGCAGACCACATTGTTTTCCTTCTCTTTTACCTTCAGCTTTCGTCTGCTTCCTTCTAGAAACCGTTCAGTTTAACTCACACCAAATGAGCCTAGACTCTCCCTAAAGAGAAGTTTGGGTCGGGGTCACGGTTTAAGTTCAACTTTCATTTTTATTTCTGACTTGCAAAAGCGTTAATAACTCCTTTGGGGCAAAAAGCTCGGAATTCAGAGTACAAAACTTGGCTCTCCTCTTGTGAAATCTCAGAGAAAGACACAGTACCCTTTATACCAGCTTCTACAGCAGCTTGAACAGAAATCTCAATTGATAATTCTACCATATTTTGCATAAATATCACAGGATCCCACTCTTTTATATAGTTTCTGCCAATTGTCCAGATATAAAATCAAGCGCCCTTTGAGGAAAGTCTTCTATTACAGTTGCACATTTTGGTTGGGGAGAGCTCTTTTTACCCTTCAGTTTCTTCAAAATACTTGGTTGGGTGCCAGGATGTCAATGTACAAACGATCTACCTTCAGTTTGCCAATTCATTTTAGCACACCTTGTGCTTTTAGCGTTATTTGTTCTCTTACCTCTGACCTGTCTCTGTCAAAAGACAGTTTCAGAGTGGGAAACTCCCTAAAGTCCTCACAGGAATGATTGAAGCCAAGAATTAATTGAGTCTCTCTGCTATCTTCTTTCTCATTTTTTCGATGGACCTGTTGCACTGTATCCATCTCACTGTTTTTGGCTGGCTTCCCCCTCCTAATTTCTTTCAAGACCTTCATATTATGGGCTTTGCTATTGCTGCAGAAAGCTCTTAAAATTTTTTTTTGGAGGGGTCTGTTTACTTTTGAGTTTGTATCTGACTCTGCCCATGTTTCCTGGGCTCCCTCCTTGCTTCTCTTGCACGGTCTTTTTACTTTTTACAAGATGCTTTCCCCCAGAGTAGCCTCTTGGATATGTATTGCCAGTAAAGCAGGCATTTTTTGAATGTCTGAGCTTTAGATACATGGCACACCTCTTTCCTGGCCTTCTGACTTCTAATAGGTAATTGATATTTTTAGAGATCACCAGGTTTTCTGTAAGTATTTGAAAAAAAAAAAATATACATATACATGTATTCCTTTTATTTTTTCCCAAACTAATGCCTAATGTTTTGTTATAGTTCTCTTTTCTAATATTGAGTAACCTAGTGATTTTCCCCCCTTTTCTATCTCTCTGAGATGTTGAACTCATTCTTTTGTGATCAACATTGAAAACATATCAGAGCACTTCCTGAACTAGCTCCTGTGCATTGCTCAGAACCTAATCTAGTTGGTATACTGGTTAGTTAGTGCTGTGCTACAAGCCAACCCCAGACTCAGGGGCTTTCAAAAACAAGCATGCATTACTGCTCATGAGTCTAAGGGTCAGCTGAGCAGCTGTTCTGGTCTTGGCTGGGCTTACCCACGTGTCTGTGGGCAGCTGGAGGTTGAGTAGGCAGCCCCAGGCTGGGCTCTGTCACATATTTGGAGGTCAGCTGGTTGTAAACTGGTCTGGGATGACCTTGGCTGGGACAACTGGACTTTCCTTACATGTCTCTCCTTCCCCAGCAGGAGTCTTAGCTTATTAAAATGGTCCTGGCAGAGTTCCAAGAAAGTATGGACGTGGGAAAAGACTCTTAAAGCCTAGACTCAGAGCTGGCCTGTTGTCACCTCAGCCACATTCTGTTGGTCAAAGCAAATCATAAGCCGGCCCAGATTCCATGGGTAGGGGAACAGACTCCAGTTTTTGAGGGAAGAGCTGCAAAGTGATGTTATAAGAAGTATAGACACAGGGAGGAGACAAATGGGGGCCATTTTTACATCCAGTCTGCCTGCCACAGTTGATTTCCTTTCATTCTTAATTCTAAAAAGCAAAGCAAACCAAAAATACTTACTGAGCACCTACTATGAGCAAAACACCTTATTAGTCACTGATAGGATCCTATTCTGAAGAAATTTAAAATCTTAGATAGGGTATAAGAAGGTGCAAGTTAAGCGCTAATGGCAGTCTTGATTTATAAGTAGGCTATGATATAAAATTTCTTTTTCTGAGTTGATTATTTAAAATCTGGAATGCATTTTCCCATAAAAATAAAAATGATAATTTGGAAAGCAGACAAAGCCACTTTTAAGCCATAATTTATGGTATACAGTATAGTGCTCAATTATACCATAAATATTATAAGAAGTAACTACCTATGTGAGAGGTTTATATTCAAGCATTTGTTCCTTAATTAGTGCTGAGGACACACCAGTAAGTTTCTCACCAGCATCCTTCCCACTCCCTAATTTGGGGATAAAGTCAGAAAATGATTCATTCTGAAGGTGGAAAACCACATTGCACACCTTTATATGCTAAGCACTTTTAGGTGTATTATCTATTTAATTTTAATAGTAGCCCACTGAAGACAGCATTAGTATACCCCCTTTTATAGTTGAGAAAATTAAGAACAAATGATGATATATAACTTGTCCATGATGAAAATGCAGGAAATGATTGTTAAAAGGAGCACCCGTATAACTACAAGTCCTTGCTTTGTCCACTATTCCACTTTGCCCCGCTACAGCAATTATGTGGAGAAAGTAATGTCACATACAGTATCTGCAATGAGATGAAAATAATGGGCTAAAACTGAAGATATCTGCCATATGCAAATATCATAGTTTTGGAGATGGCTTATAAATATGCCACTAATGTGGCCATTTTGCCTCCCAAGTATCTATTAGAATATGGTATGATCGCCCAAATGGAATTAAGGGATTCAAGTTACCTTTCAGTTGAATCAGTGTAAACAGTGTATAACATTATCTGTTGCGAGTCAACCAGACTATCAGAGCAATTGATATAACCATAAAAAAAATGTTGACCGTATGGAGGCTTAAAAATAAGGAGATGAAACATAAAGATCTGCCAAGGGATGATTAGTTTGAAAAACACTGAGCCTAATGAATGTGAGTTTTCTGGTCACTGGTGTGGCACGCAGTGTTAGAGAATGGGAAAAACTGATGAAATTTTACATGGAAAAAATGAACATTTTGGGGCCGGCCTGGTGGCGCAAGTGGTTAAGTGTGCGCACTCCGCTGCGGCGCTCCAGGGTTCGCCAGTTCAGATCCTGGGCGAGCACGGATGCACCACTTGTTAAGCCATGCTGTGGCGGCGTTCCATATAAAGTAGAGGAAGATGGGCACGGATGTTAGCCCAGGGCCAGTCTTCCTCAGCAAAAAAAAAAAAAAAAAAGAGGAGGATTGTCATTGGATGTTAGCTCAGGGCTGGTCCTCCTCACAAAAAAAAAAAAAAATGAACATTTTTTTAAATTCATAAATTCCTTTTTCCAAACCAATATTATTTCTTAGAATACTTGCTCAGCTTCTCTAAGAAACCTTATTAAACCTATTTTGGTTTTCAAATTACTTTGGGAAGGAGGAACACTAGATGCTAGTACTCCAAATCCTGCAAGTCTCTCTTCTGGACCTAAATATCAAGTTTCCTGTGTGTTTTACTAGCGTGTCTTAAAAATCCCTGTCTAATTGACTTATGGGTTGTAAAAGTTTGTTTCTAAGGTCATTTATTTGAACTTGGAATTGATTTGTTTTTGTTGCAACAATATTATAAGTCAAGAGTCACAAATTTTAGTATCTACAGGAAAGCAGGCAGGTTGTGTAAGTAAGTGAGGCAGGGCCAAGTGTCAGACAACGGAGGGTAATGGGGATAGTAGTGAATAGGAGAGTACAGGTCTCCATGGAGGGCACTCTAATTCTCATTAACAACAACAACATTGCTAGCCAAACAAAATAAGCCTGCAGATCAGATTTCTTGCCAACAAGCCATCTTGATTATTAATGCCATGTGATTTGTAGTGTAACTCAAAAAGCCTTCCCACTCTTTAGCCATTGTAAAATAGAACAGTCCTTTATTGCATCTTTAATACACTAGAATTAAAAGTCCTGGTCCTGCAAAGCTGAACTATGTACTCAGAACTAAAATGATCTCAACAAAATATTGTCCCCTCAGAGTTTGTGGTGAGCAACTCACCAACCTCCTATACTTGGATACATTAGGTGCATTAAACCTATGTATCAGCTTGGGGAGAATTTAAATCTTTACTATGTTGAGTAAATGAACACGTATACGTTCTTGCAATTCATGAACACGTATGTCTCTTCACTTATTTAGATCTTTGATTTCTTTCATCAGAATTTTGCAGTTTGTAACATGTAAGTCGCGAATATGTTTTGTTGAGTAAGAATGGTGAGAGCAGACATCCTGGCCTAGTTCCTGATCTTATGGGGAAAGCACTCAGTCTCTTACTATTAAATATGGTGTTAGCTGTAGGGTTTTTGTAGATGCCCTTTATAAAGCTGAATAAGTTCCCCTCTATTCCTATTTTTTCAGAGAAGTGTTATCATGAATGGATTTTGAATTTTGCTGAAGACTTTTCCTGCATCAATTAATATGATCATGTGATATTTCTTCTTTAGTCTCTTAATATAGTGGATGACACTGACTGATTTTCAAATATTGAACCACCCTTGCATCCTTGGAATAAACCCCACTTGGGCGTGGTGCAATTAATCTTTTTATAGCCTGTTGAATTTTATTTGCTAATATTTTGTTAAAAGATTTTTGTGCCTATAATCATGAGGAATATTGGTGTATAATTGTCTTTTGTTGTTGTTGTCTGGATATCAGGGTAATAGTAGCTTCATGAAATGAACTGGGAAGTATACACTTCTCTTCTAGTTTCTGGAGGAGTGTCTTAGTCCCTTTTGGCTGCGATAACAAAATACCACAGGTTGGGTGGCTTATAAACAACAGAAACTTATTTCTCACAGTTCTGGAGGCTGGAAATATGTGATCAGAGTGCCAGCACGGTTGGGTGAGCGCCCTCTTCTGGTCACAGACTTCTGGTTCTAGCCTCACATGGCTGAAGGGGCTAGGGAGCTCTGTGGGATTCTTTTATAAGAGCACTAATCCCATTCATGAGGACTCCACTCTCAGGATCTGATCACATCCCAAAGGCCCCACCTCCTGACACCATCACATTGGGCATTAGGATTCCAACAGGTGAATTTTGGGGGACACAAACATTCACACCACAGCAAGGAGATTGTGTAGATTTAGTGTTGATTCTTTTATAAAGTTTGGTGGAATTCTCTAGTAAAACCAGTTGGGTTTAGAGATTTCCATTTGTGGGGATTTTTAAATTACATTTTCAATATTCATAATAGTTATAGCACTATTCAAATCATCTATTTTATATTAGGCAAGTTTTTGTAACTTGTATTTTCTGAGGAATTGGTTCATTTTATCCAAATTGTTCAATTCGTGTACAGATTTGTTTGTAGAATTCCCTTATTATCCCTTTGATGTCTGCAGACTCTGTAGTGATATCTCAGTGTCATTCCTGATATTGGTAATTTGTGTCCTCTCTTTTTTCCTTTGTTAGTCTTGCTAGAGGTCTACCAATTTTATTGATCTGTTCAAAGAATTAGCTCTTTGTTTCATTGATTTTTCTCTATTGTTTCTGTTTTCAATTTCATTGATTTCTGCCCTTACCTTATTCCTCTGCTTGCTTTGGGGTTATTTTGCTTTGCTTTTTTTTTTTTTTTAGGTTTTTCAAATGAAAGCTTAGATCATTGATGTGAGACTTTCCTCTTCTCTAATGTATGCATTTAGTACTATAAATTCCCTTCTCAGCACTGCTTTAGCTGTATCTTACAAATTTTGATACGCTGTGTTTTGATTTTAATTCAGTTAAATGTATTTTTCAAAATTTTCTTTGAGACTACTCTTTGACCTATGAATTACTTTGGTGTGTGTCATTCAGCTTCTAAGTGTTTGGAGATTTTCTATCTTTTTATTAGTAGTTTTTAATTTGATTCCATTGTAGTCACAGAACACATGCTGTATGATAAATTTTTAAAAATTTGTTGAGGTTCATTTTATGGCCCAGATATGGTCTACCTTGGTATATGTTCTGTGGGCACTTGAAAAGAATGTGTATTCTGCTGTTTGGGGGTGGCATGGGCTATAAATGTCAATTCAATTCTGTTTGTTAATGATGTTGTTGAGCTCTTATACCCTTGCTAATTTTTTGTATACTTGTTCCACCAATTGTTGAGAGAGGGGTGTTGATGTTCCCAATTACAACTGTGAATTTTTCTATTGCTCTTTTCAGTTCTATAAGCTTTTGTTTCACATATTTTGCAGCTCTGATATTTGGTGCATAAATACTTAGGATTTCTATGTTTTCTTGATGGATTGACCCATTTATCATTATATAGTGTCCCTCTCTGTCTCTAGTAATTTTCTTTGCGCTAATGGCTGTTTTATCTGATACTAATATAATCACTCCTGCTTTCCTTTGTTTAACGTTTGCATGATATATCTTTTTCCATCCTTTTACTTTTAACCCGCCTATATCGATTGTTATATTAATTTGAGGTTTTTTTAGACAGCATATAGTTGAGTCATGTTTTAATACACTCTACCAATCTCTGTCTATTAATTGGTATATTTAGATAATTTGCATTTAACATAATTATTGATATTTTAGGGATCAAGTCTGAATTTTATTTTTTTGTTTTCTACTTGTATGCTCGATTTTTTGTTTCTCTGTTTTCGTTTTTTTGGCTTCCTATGGTTTAAACATGTTTTTTAGAATCCCTTTTTGGATATATTTATAGTGTTTTTGAGTGTATCTCTTTTTATATCTTTTTTGGTGTTTGCTTCATGTATTATATAACATATACATAACTTACACATTCTACTAGAGTTGTCATTTTACTAGTTCAACTGAAATGTAGAAACCTGACCTCCCTTTACCCTCAAGTGTTTTTAATATAATTATCTTAAATATTTCCTCTACATACATTTAGAACCACAATGACAATGTTATATTTTTGCTTCAACTATCAAATTTAGAAAACTCAATAGGATAAGGAAAGTCTACTGTATTTACTCATATTTTGCTTATCATATAACTTATTTCTTCCTAATGTTCCAAGATAACTTCTTTTTCATTTTCTGTCTGTTTAGAGAAATTCCTCTTCTTTTACTGTAGGTTTGCTGGCAAAAACATTTCTTATTATTCCTTCACCTGAGAACGTATTGAATTTCCTCTATTTCTGAAGGATATTTTCACTGGATACAAAATTCTGAGTTGACATTTTTTTTCTTTCAGCATTTGAAAAATTTTGCATTACTTCTTCTGGCCTCCATCAGTTCTGATGGAGCTCCACTGTCATTCAAATAGCTTTACCTCTATAGATCAAGTGTCATTTCTCTCTCACTGCTTTCAAGATTTTGTTCTTTGCTTTTAGTTTGCATAAGTTTGACTTAGATGTTTCTTTGTGCAGAATTCTTTGAGTTTATTGTTTTGGGGTTTGCTCAGCCTCTTGAATTTGTAGGTTCATGTCATTTGCTAAATTTTGGAAATTTTCAGCTTTTATTCTCTGAGTACATTTTCAATTCTGCTCTCTATCTTTTCTCCATCCAGGACTTTTATGACACAAATGTTAGATCTTTTGTTGTAGTTTCACAGGTTCCTGAGGTGATTTATTTTCATCTTTTAGTATATGTTTTTCTCTGTTGTTCAGGCTGTATTTCTATTTTTCTATGTTCAAGTTCACTGTTTCCTCTGTGCCCTCCATTCTGTTGTTAAGCACATCCAATAGGGCTTTGTCTTTATTTATTTATTTTTTGAGTTATTATATTTTTCAGTTAAAAATTTCCCTTTGGGCTCTTCTTTATATCTGCATATCTTCTATTTCATTGCTGAGACTTTCTATTTTTCATTTCTTTCAAGTGTGTTTATAATTGCTCAAGGAAGCATTCTTATCATAGCTACTTTAAAATCTTAAATAATTGTGACATTCTGTCATCTCAAGGCTTGCATCTATTGATTGTCTTTTTTCATTCAGTTTAGAACTTCTTGGTGCTTTGTGTGATGAGTGATTTTGAACTGAAACAGACATTTTAATATTAGTTATAAGACTTTAAATCTTATTTAAACATATTTGATCTGGCTTTCTGTGACACTGCTCCATTAGGGGAATGGGAGTGCTGCCTCATTATTGACAGTTGGAAGTTTAGGTTGTCCACTTAGCTTTCATTGACACACAAGGGAGTGCTCCTTGTTACTGCTGGGTAGGGATGGAAGTCCAGGATCCCCAGGTTATCTCTACTAAGACCTCAGAGGGGAGGGTGGGGACTTGTTTCTGCCAAGTGAGGATGAAAGTCCCAGTTCCATGCTCAACCTCCTCTAATAACACATAGGAGAGGGTTTGTGTGTGTGTGGGGGGGTTCTCTCCACCTTCAGAGTCTTTCTATTTTTGTTTTACATATATAATAGCCACAGTTTTTAGTTATATGTAGTGATAGGAATAGGGAAAAGCTGATCTACTCCATCTTCCCAGAGGAAGTTCCTCCACTATGTTCTTTTGTCATGTTTTTTTCCTATGTTTGCGGTTTTGGATATAGTTTTCATCTTTGTAATAACTTGATTTTTCTCTCTGTGTTTTCTCTGAGCTCTGTAAGCCCATTATTCATTTCTTCTGTTGATTTGTTATTTATATTTTGAGTTATTTTGGTAGTTTTTCTTGAGGTGAATTCCCTTCTTCCACCTTTTGATTATGCTACCAATATACTATTAAATTTTTATCACTTTCTATCTCTATGTATAAGTTTTAGGGTCTATTACACACATGATAATTGCTTATAATACCCATAATCCAGGACTAACAACTTGGGAGAAGGAAAAGGAAAAGAAAAGGCACTTCAAAGGCAACACAACCGCTTTGAATGATAATATGTTTTACCACAATAGTAAGTTATAACAGTGATTAGAATGTGTAAGAAGATAGTGATGTCAGCAAGTTGGTGGAACAGGAAGACTGAGACACACCCTCCTACCAATTCAACAACAATATGTGTGCTAATTCCCTTTGTGAGAAATCAAGAAAGCAATTAAAAGGTCTGGTACCCCAGAATGCAAAATCAACTCTACCAAAGCCATTAGGAAAATTTGTGGCACCTTCTCACCATAGTCCCTCCTCTGGCACAGTGCCACATGATACTGAGGAAACTTTCAGTTCCTGGCTTATTCCTGGGAAGATAAAGAGAAGACTGGATTGTTTGCCCCATGTTCTGGCTATGTGAGGAGGAGAGGGGCTGCCCAAGGGACTAGGTTCTGTATCAGCTGTCCCAGAGTGCTGATGGGACCAAGCATACTCTAGATACCTGGGGGCTGACGGACAGTGTGCTGCTGCTTCAGAGGAAATAAAAAGATCAGTGGTTGCCAGGAGTTAGGGGGCCGGGACTGATGAATAGGTGGAGTACAGAGGATTTTTAGGGGAGTGAAATTACTCTGTATGATATTATAATGATGGATCAAGTCTGTATACATTTCTCAAAACCTATAAAAAGTACAACATCAAGAGTGAACTGTAATATAAACTATAGACTTTGGGTGAGTATGTGTCAATGTAGGCTCATCAATTGTAACAAATGTACCATTTGGGTGGGGGGTGTTGATAATGTGGAGGCTATGCATGTGTGGCGGCAGGGAGTATATGAGATATCTCTGTACCTTCCCCTCAATTTTGCCATGAACCTTAAACTGCTCTATAAAAATAAAGTTTTATTAAAAAGGAAGAAGAGATAAAGACTTTCCAAGATACATAAAAGCTGAAGGAACTTATCACTACTAGACCTGCCTTACAAGAAATGCTAAAGGGAGTCCTTCAAATTGAAATGAAAAGATGCTAAACAACAACATAAAAGCATAGGAAAGTATAAAGCTTACTGGCAAAGGTAAATGTATAGACAAATACATAATACTATAACAGTGATACAAAAATCACTTTCAATTCTGATATAGAAATTAAAAGATAAAAGTATAAAAAAGAACTATCACTATAAAAATCTGTTAATGGATATATAAGAAAAAGATATAATTTGGGCAGGGCCGGCCCGGTGGTGTAGTGGTTAAGTTCACGCGCTCTGCTTGGGCAGCGTGGGGTGCGTGGATGTGGATCCCAGGAGTGGATCTACACACCAGTCATCAAACCATGCTGTGGCAGCATCCCACATACAAAGTAGAGGAAGGTTGGCACAGATATTAGCTCAGCAACAATCTTCCTCAAGCAAAAAGAGGAAGATTGGCAACAGATGTTAGCTCAGAGCCAATCTTCCTCACCAAAAAAAAAAAAAAAAAGATGTAATTTTGGACACCACTAACAAAGTATGGGGGTGGGAGAAGTACAAGTGTAAGTTTTTGCGTGTAATTGAACTTAAGATATTATCAGTTTAAAATAGATTGTTGTAAGTATGAGATGTTTCATGTAAGCCCCATGGTAACCACACACAAAAGAAATACCTATTTTAAATACACAAACGAAAATGAGAAAGGAATCAAAATATGTCATTACAAAAAATCAATAAAACACAAAGAAAGACAGCAAGAGAGGGAAATAAGAACAAAAGAGCTATAAGACAGAGAGAAAATAATTAACAAAATGGTAATAGTAAGTCTTTCTCTATCAATAATTACTCTAAATGTAAACAGATTGAACTCCCCATTTAAAAGACACAGAGTGAAAGAATAGATAAACAAACAAATAAACCAAAAAAACAAAAACAAGATCCAACCATATGCTGTCTACAAAAGACTCACTTTAGATTTAAGGACACATATAGACTAAAAGTGAAGATGGAAAAAAGATATTCTGTACAAATGGTAACCAAAAGAGAACAGGAGTGGCCATTACTGTATCAGGCAAGTTGACTTTAAGTTAAAACCTGTCATGAAGAAAGATATTATATCATGATAATAGGGTCAATTCACCGGGAAGCTATGACAGTTATAAATATATATATATACCAAACATCAGAACACCTAAATATATGAAGCAAACGTTGACAGAGTAAAGAAGAAATAGACAGCAACATGATAATAGTAGGAGATTTTAATACCCCGTTTTCAATAATGGATAGAACATCCAGACAGATTGATAAGGAAACAGAGTACTAGAACAACACTATAGACTAAGTGGACCTAACAGGCATATACAGAACATTCCATTCAACAACAGCATAATACACCTTCTTCTCAGGTGCACATGGAACATTTTGCTGAATAGATCAAATGTTAGGTCACAGAACAAGTATTAACAAATTTAAGAAGCTTGAAATCATGCCAAGTATCTTTTCCAACCCAAATGCAATGAAACTAGAAATAACAGCAGAAGGAAAACTGGAAAATTAACAAATATGTGGGAATTAAACAACACACTCTTGAACAACCAATGGGTCAAAGAAGAAATCAACAGACAAATTAAAAAATATCTCAAGACAAACAAAAATGAAAACACAGCATACTAAAATTTATGGGATGCCACAAAAACTAAATAAGAAGGAAGTTTATAGTGATAAACATTTACATTAAAAATGAGAAAAGATCTCAAATAAACCACCTAAATCTACACCTCGAGGGACAAACTAAACCCAGAGCTCTCAGGAGAAAGAAAATAATAAAGATTAGAGAAGAAATAAACAAAATAGAGAATAGGAGAACAATCCTAAAAATCAATGAAACTAAGAGTTGTTTTTTTGAAAAGATCAACAAAATTGACAAACCTTTAGCTAGACTAAGAAAAAAAGAGAGATGATTCAAATAAACAAAATCAGAAATGAAAGTGGACACATTACAACTAACGTGACAGGAGTGTAAAGGATCATTAGAGACTACTATGAGCAATTATACGTCAACAAATTGTATAATCTAGAAGAAATGGACAAATTTCTAGAAATACACAACCTACCAATAGTGCACCATGAAGAAATAGAAAATCTGAACAGACATAAAACTATAGGAGATTGAATCAATAGTCAATAATCTCCCAACAAAGTAAAGCCCGAGACCTAACAGCTTCACTGGTGAATTTTACCAAACATTGATAGAATTAATGTCAATCCTTCTCAAACTCTTCCAAAAATTTGAAGAGGATAGAATACTTTCAAATTCATTTTATGAGGCCAGCATTACCTCGCTAGAAAAGAAAAAGCTGGATAGGACACTACTAGAAAACTACAGGCCAATACCCTTGGTGAATATACATGCAAAATCCTCAACAAAATACTAACAGACTAAATTCAACCATACATTAAAAGGATTATACACCAAGACCAAATAGGCATATCCCTGGAATGCAAAGATATTTTAACATATGGAAACAAATCAATGTGATACACGACATTAACAGAATGAAGAATAAAAATCATATGATCATCTCAATAGATGTAGAAAAAGTATTAAACAAAATTCAACAACCTTTCATGATAAAAAACACTCAACAAACTAGGAATAGAAGGACATAACCTCAAAACAATAAAGACCATATACGAAAAGCCCACAGCTAACTACATACTCAATGGTGAAAAACTGAAATCTTTTCCTCTAAAATCAGAAACAAGGCAAGGATGTCCACTCTTACCACTTCTATTTAACGTAGTACTGGAAGTCCTAGCCAGGGCAATTAGACAAGAAAAAGACATACAGGCATTCAAATCAGAAAAGAAGAAGTAAAACTATCTCTGTTTGCAGATGACATGATCTTATATGTAGAAAACTCTAAAGACTCTACAAAAAATTGTTAGAACTAATAAACGAATTGAGTAAAGTTGTAGGATACAAAATCAACATAATAAAAATATGTTGCATTTTTACATAATAATGCTGAACAATCTGAAAAAAATTAAGAAAATAACCTCATTTACAGTAAAATCAAAAAGAATAAAATACTCAGAAACGAACTTAAGGAAGCAAAGACTTGTATACTAAGGACTATAAAATATTGCTGAAAGAAATTAAAGATGACACAGATAAATGGATAGATATCCTGCATTCATGGATTGTAAGACTTAACATTGTTAAAATGTTCATATTACCCAAAGCTATCTACAAATTCAATGCAATGCCTATCAAAATACCCATGGCATTTTTTACAGAAATAGAAAAAAATAGTCCTCATATACATATGGAACCACAAAGGATCTTAAATAGCCAAAACAATCTTGAGAAAAAAGAACAAAGTCAGACACCCTCACACTTTTGATTTCAAGACATATTGCAAAGCTATGGTAATCAAAATAGTATAGTACTAGCATAAAGAGATACATAGACCAATGGAACTGTATAGAGAGCCCAGAAATAAACCCATGCTTATACTTAGGGTCAACTGATCTTTGCCGAGTATACCAAGAACACACAGTGGTGAAAGGACAGTCTCTTTAAGAAATGGTGCTGGGAAAACTGGATATCCACAGGCAAAAGACCAAAATTGGACTCATGTTGTACCACACACAAAAATCCACTCAAAACGGAGCAAAAACTTTAATGTAAGACCTGAAACTGTAAAACTCTTAGAAGAAAACATAAGGGAAAGCTTCATGACATTGGTCGTAGCAATGATTTCTTGGATATGACTCTAAAAGCACAAGCAATCAAAATGAAAACAGATAAGTGGGACTACATCAAACTAAAAAGCTTCTGCATAGCAAAGGAATCAGAGAGTAAAACGCAGCAGAGTGAAACCAGCAGAGTGAAGAGGCAACCTATGGAATGGGATAAAATGTTTATAAACCATATATCTGATAAGGGGTTAATATCCAAAATGTAAAACTCAATAGTAATAGAACTACAACTCAATAGTAAAAAAACAAACAATTTAATTAAAAAATTAACAAATGTGTTGAATAGACATTTCTCCAATGAAGACATACAAATGGCCTACAGGTATATGAAAAGATGCTCAATATCACTAATCATCAGAGAAACGCAAATCAAAATCACAATAAGATATCCCCTTACACTCATTAGGATGATCGTTATTAAAAAAACTGAAAATAACAAGTGTTGGCAAGGATGTGGAGAAACTGGAACGCCAAGCACCATTGATGAGAAAGTAAAATGGTACAGCCACTACGGACAACAGTATGGAGATTCTCCAAAAAATTAAAAATAGAACAACCATATGATCTAGTTTCTTTCTGGATATTTATCCAAAAGAATTCAAAATGGATCTTGAAAAGATATCTGCATTCCCATGTTTACTGCAGCATTGTTTACAATAGCCAAAAGGTCGAAGAAACCTAAATGTCCATCCACAGATGAATGGATAAAGAAAACTCCATATAATGAAATATACTCCACATAATGGAATATTATTCAGCCATAATGGAATATTATTCAGCCATAAAAAGGAAAGAAACACTGTCATATGGCTTAATATGGATGAACCTTGAGGATATTATGCTAAGTGAAATAAACTAGTCACAGAAGGACAGATAGTGCATCGTGTTCTACTTATATGAGATATCTAAAGTAGCCAAACTCATCAAAGCAGAAAGTAGAATGGTGGTTGCCAGTGGCTGGCAGGGAGGAGAAAATGGGGAGCTGTTGTTCAATGGGTATATAATTTCAGTTATGCAAGATAAGAAATTTCTAGAGGTCAGCTGTACAACATTGTGCTTATAGTTAACAATACCGTACTGTACACTTAAAAATTTGTTGAGGGAAGATCTCATGTTATGTGTTTTTTAACATAACAAAAAAAAGAATGTGTAAATAGTCTATGCTAATAATAGTGCTCATATTAATAGGAAAGGAACGGTATTGAGCAAAAGCTTGATTTAATCCAGAAGCACAGATTTTTCCTTCTCAGTGACCTTAGATTACATACATGTTCACATAGAACTCTACAAAGAATTGTATCATCAAACTTCTTGTAGGAAACATATAATTATTAATGTGAGTATGACATTACTGACTCCCAACCTTTTCTTTTCCCATGGAAACACTTATTTTTAAAACATGGTGTTTGAATTCACAGATATCTTTGGGAACTTCCTGCTGCATCACCTACCAACTGCATGGCCCAGGGAAAGTTTCTTAGTCTCTCTATGCCTGAGTTTCCTCATATGTAAAATACAGTTAATTATCCATATTTTGTGGAAGATTTTGGACAAACTCAATAAGACTAATCCACATAAATATATTAGAGAAGTGAATGGCCCATTAGAAGCACTCAATAAATGATGCTTATATTTACACTTCCCGAAAGCACAGTGCAATTAAATCAGCTTGCTTTGACCTGGTATGGAGCATGACTAGAAGGCAGAGGGGCATGCTAAGCTAGCCTGGAAGCATGAGTTGTCCCTCATGCTCTTCCTATAGATAATTTGACTTTGGCTCATGTTCTGATCAATACAAAGCCCATCTATTTTGACTCAGTAGCAAAATTGGCATATCACTTAGGAGGCTTTTAATTGCAAAAACTATCTTTAAAAATCAAGAAATTTACTACATTACATGAAAAGAGATAAGAGGTAGGTCAGTTTCTGAGATTTAGCTGTTCAATGAAGTCAGCAAAGACACGTCTATCTTTGTGTTTCTCTATGTTTTGTCCATCGCCCTTTTATCTTTGTCCTCATGTTGTTTCTCCTAGTGATCACAAGATGATGGTAAGAAACAAATGGAGCAACACACTTGATAGATTTGTGATCTGTAGACGACAGAGACAGAGAGTGACAGAGACACTGACAGAGACAGAGAGAAACTTGTCTCCCAGCATGTAAGTATGTCTTTCCTTTCAGTTTGACTGGGACATTTTAAGGAATGAGTTCACTCTTGGATGATAGGAAAACCAAATTGATTGATTTACTCTAATCAGAATTCCCTCTGAAACTGGAGAAGGGATGAATATCTGAATAAAACTGGGATAGAGTTAGGAAGGAAGAAATAAAGGTGAATGTTGGGTTGTCTGCCAATCATACTGACTAACCTCAGTTTCCCTACAAATACACAGCATACACTAAGGCAATCTATGAATGAAAGATCCAGTTCAGATTAACATCTTAGAAGGGTCAATTTACCACGTAAGTATTTGAGGTTTCATTGACTTCTGGAAGTACAGTGTATATATCTCCCAAGGATTTTTAGAAGTTTCCTCCCCAAAATTATATGCTAAGTTATGTAGATATTAATATAACTATAAATCTGGGTCAAAATAATTCAATTCTATTTATTAACTTTCTTTCTTTCTTGTTTATTTGCTTTTTCTTAGAGCTAATAATATATCTAGAATCTAGGTATTGACAGGAAGTATTATAAATTGGGTTTCCAGATATTGTGTTTTAAAAATTATTAGCAGATTTGAAACTCTACTGACAATAATTTAAATTTTACAAATAATTTTCTGCATTTTACAAAATATTAAAAGTATATTTAGAACTAGCTACATAGCCAGTTGGAGGAAAGTGTGAAAGAACAAGAGTGGAGGTGGTTAGTGAATGTCTTTCATTGGACTCCGAGTATATTTTAATATGCTGTGGGTGTACCAGTTAAAAGACTAATTGTTAGCCTGAGAGAAGAAATGGAGACAAGTTTAAAAACAAAATGATGAGAATCATTGATTAGCTCTCTCTTTTTGGTGTGGCAGAAAGTGTGATGTAGGTATTTAAATCTTGAAGTAGTTTTCAGAGAACACACTTATTAAAAGTTCTTAGTAGACATTCTTTTACCTATATTTAGTACAAAAGCAGTCACTATTCTTAGCATAATTATTCCATTCTTCTCCATGTAATTTCATTGCTCTTGGTCTGAACGGTGACAAACTAATTATTTCTGCCCAGATTTTCAAGGATTAGCAACTCAGTCGGTGACATTTTCCCATGGGCTGCATACACCTTAGCTCCTATCGTGCAGAATCTAGACTCTGCAGGATGGAGGTACAAGCAAGGTTTGGATTAAAAGAACATCACGAAACCTCAGCAGCTTACGGATAAAAAAATGGAGAAAAATGAGCTCTAGACCTCTGGAGCTGAATATCACAGGCCCATTAAGACCTACCTTTATAATCCAGGACCGTGATCCCCCACTGAAGTGTGCTCTATTAGTTTCCTAGGGCTGCTGTGTCAAAGTACCACAAACTGGGTGGCTTAAAACAACATTTATTGTCTCATAGTTCTACAGGCAAGAAGTGGAAAATCAGGATGTCAGCAGGGCCATGCTCCTTCTGAAGGCACTAGGGAAGGATCTGTTCCAGAGACCTCTCCTAGCTTCTGGGAGCCTCAGGCATTCCTTGGCTTGTACACGGCCATCTTCTCCCTGCGTCTCTTCACATCATCTTTACTCCATGTCTGTCTCTGTGTCCAAATTTCCCCTTCTTATCAGGATACCAGTCGTGCTAGATAAAAGCCCACCCTAATGACCTCATTTTAACTTGGGTACTTTTGTAAAAACTCTATTTCCAAATTAGGTCACATTCTAAGGTACTGAGGATTAGGACTTCAATATCTCTTTTCAGGGGGACATAATTCAACTCATAACATGTGCTTCCTTACATCAGTGGGAATCCCCTGGTCACATCTGGCATGAGCTGCCCAGCTGCTGTTCCCCACAGATTCTGGGTCACAGGGTTCAACATACTGCTTAGGTGGCAGCTCTATTCAAACTCTATTGGGTGAATGACACTGTGTGCTAGAAATGGGAACACATTAGAAAACCAGAAAGAAATGATTGTTGCCAACAAATAAACATATAATAGCATAATTAGAAATGATGTTACATATTTTGAAGACTATGGGCAGGGTGGGGGAAAGAGACTAACAAAGAGAGGGGGACTCACTCATATAGGGTAGTCATGGAAAGCCCCTCTGAGGAGGTGACCTTTTAACCTAGATCTGAAAGTTAAAAACAAAAATCAGCAGAAGATGAAAAACAGATAATTTCTTACTCCAGGCAGAGGAAATAGTATGTGCAAAAGTCCCAAGGCAGGAAAGAGCTTGGGCTATTTTAAGATCTGAAAGGCAAATAAAAAGCCTAGATCTGTTATACCCATTTTACAGAGTGATAGAGTAATATTCCCTAATTTATACAACAAAGAAAGGGATAATTGGGAGTGGATTTACTTTTCCCTCACTAGTGTGTCCTCCTCCTCCACACTGATTAATTACTAATTCCTGCTGGTGATACCTGCCTTCCCCTCTATTGCTACTCCTATTTGCATTGTTCAGACTCTGACCACCTTGCTGTGGGAATCCTGCAGCAGCCTTCCCACCTCCAGTCCTGTCCTCCTCCAATTCATTCTTTATACTCCAGCAAGAGAGGACAGACAACCAAGTCTCTGCTGGGCTTAATGCCCTCTACTGAAGCCACGCCTTCTACAGCATGACTGTAGAAGGCTCCTTACTGTGATCTATAAGGACTGTCATGCTGTGGTCTCCATTCCCAATTTGGGCCAATCATCTGCCATCCCTGCCATCAACTTAAGCATCACTGACGCTTTTTGAAGTCCTTTCCATTGTTTTGTTGTTTTGCACCTCTAGTCTGTGCTCATGTTGTTGGTCTCAGTCTTGGTTAGTCTTGGTGAAGTCTTCTAAATCCTTTAACATCCAGCTGACGTGTTTCCTCCCCCATAGTGCTTTCCCAGAACTTCTTCACTAAGCTACATGGCCCTCCTTGATGCTACCTTGTGCAAATCCCTACCACCGACCTCAGCACCTTGCTCTATGATGGTCTGTTTGTGGGTTAGGAGTGCTGTCTTCATCTTTGCAAATATCCAATACAGTTTCTGCAACATAGCGGATGTTTAACAATTTTCTGCTGAGCATGTGGACGAATGATGTTTCCCAAGATATAGTTAAGAAATAAACTTCGTAAGTTTGAAGCTATTCCACAACTATTTTGCTCTAACTTAACCCTTTCCTCCTTGCTCAAAAACTCCTTTCTATACCAGCAACTTCTGGGATTCAGACGCCTCACCATATTGATTCATCCTGCTGGAAACCACAACTCTAGAAGCTTTGAATCACAATTCTCTGGTCACAGGACCTTGTTCCCATCACTTCAACATCAACCTGAGGTCAAGTACAACTTCCCACAGGGAAATCATAACCTCACTCTGCCTCGGATGATGGTGTTTCTACACAATAGTACCTCTAAGATTTTCCCAAAGATACCTGAGTGTGTCTTCCTGAATTGCCCTAGTAATCTCCAGGTGTCTTCAGTTAGAATGTTCAAGGATTACAGTTTCTAATTCCATTTCCAATATTTAAAACAGGTGTTGTCTGTACATTGCACATCTCCGCATCTTTCTACTTAGTTCAGAGCAGGGAATAACATGGGGAATGTATAAATAGACTCAAACTTAAAGGCTCAGAGATCTATTAATGCTTGTGAAGTTTGCTAGAGAATATTTCTTTCCAGCACAACATATGCACAAGATTATGTACTTGGAGAGGGAAAGCAGCTCCTTACACAAAATTGTAAGGCCTTGAAGCCCATTCTTTCCTGAGACAGCACCCAGCAAGGTGTGCCCATTGCTGTGCTGCATTCTGTGGATATTTTGGGGACAAGTGTCAGGACATGTTTCATGAGCACAGGTGTATTCTATTTGTGGTGGCATCTGCAGAGTAAAGGAGGGCGTTGAAAGAAAAAGAACAGACTCTTCTACCAACTTCAGCAAGCCTGCCATTCAGAAAGGCTTTTCTTGCCATTTCCCTGAACACAGTGCAGTAATGCTCCCAAGGGGGGAATACTGAGGACAAGTGCTTCCAAACCAGAACAACCCTATTTCAGCCCTTGCTTAATTTGGAATGAGATTGTGCAAGAAGTTCATCTTAAGGCTACTTGTTAAACACAGCTGGAACCTTGCCTACTAAGGTTACAGCAACTTGGGTTCAGGGGTGGCTGAAGGTTGTGATAGCATTCAAGGGATGTGAGAAAAAACTACCATGGTGTTGACAAGTCTTTGGCTCTGCTTTTCACCCCACAGATCCCAGGGATGTTCCCTTTGCAGGTAAAGCCTAGGGTGGTTTCCACCTCCTTCTTGGTGGATGACGGTACTGTGGCTCAGCCATTCTTCCACAATCTGTTTCCTGTATTTCCTCTGTCTGCATTGCTGCTGCTGGGATTGTGTGGGTCAGCGTAGCCACTCTCGGTGCTGCCAGTACTGACCTGGTGAGACACAGGGCTGCCCACATTGATCCTGTTGCTTTAATGGAGCTGCCAGCAATGCTTTGGGTGAAATGGGGAAAAAGTCTTTGCCCCCACAAAAATTAAAAATTTTCATTTTTATTGGACTTAAAAAAGAGTAGCCTTGATTACTCCATTTTGTAGAGTCCCTGTCCCTGGGAATCTAAGACCAGTTTTCCAAGGACTAGGTTGGAGGATATTTGAATGGTACTACAAAGTGTCTTAAATAGAAACATCCTCCCAGTTCACAGTCAACCCATGTCCAAGAGTTAAGTCCAGATATCTTTTTCTTTCTGCCTCCCAGTAAGCTGCCTAACCAGTTGTGACACTTTCGGAGAAATGAGTACTCTCTCTTTTTCAAATGGTCTTAGTCATGAGTCCTGGGAATTTTACTTTAAAATTTCCCCCACAGGGTTATCAAGTTCTAATTTATGATAAAATTACCCCCCCTTGTGAAACCCTCAGTGTATTTAATATCTTTCTATGTAGCATAAATACAACATATATGATAAAGTCATTGGTGATAACCATATATATTTTTTTAATTTTAAACTTTTTTTTAATTGGGAAATAGTTTCAGACTTACAGTATAGTTGCAACTATAAGAATAGTATAAAGAGCATTCACATACCTTTTAATCTAGATTCACCTATTATCAATATCTTACTCCATTTGCCTCATCAACTGCTACATAGATAAGTGGATATAAAGATAGGTAGATGAAGGTATATATTTTCCCAAACCATTTGTGGTTTAAGTTGCATACACCATCACCCTTTACTCCTAAATACTTCTGTGTGAATTTTTCTAAGAATAATCATAATATAGTTATCAACCTCAGTACATTTAGCATTAATACATCTAATAAACCTAAGATATAATCTGTCATCTGCATTTCAATTTTGAACTGAATAATATCCTTCATAGCATCCCCCCCTCCAATACAGGATCTGGTCTAGATTCATGTGTTGTATTTAGTTGTCGTGTCTCTTTAGAGATTCCAGTCTCTCTGAATCTGGAATATTCCTACAGCCTGTCTTTGTCTTTTATGACCCCAACATTTTTGAGGAATACAATCTCTTCCCTTTCTTTTAAAATAAAAGAATGTTTCTTCTTATTTTGGATTTGTCTGGTGTTTTCTCATAATTAGATTCAGATTACATATTCTCAGCTGGACTACAACACAGGTTCACCTGTGATATTATATGTGTATCATATCTGGAGATACACAATGACATTCTGCCTCTCATTGGTGACCTTAACTTTGATTACCCAAAGCGTTGCCTGATTTCTCAACTGTATAATTTTTATTTTTTCATTTGGAACTCACAAGCATTTTATAGGGAAATGCTTCAAGATGATAAAAATATCCAGTTCCTCCTCAAAATTTAGCAGTCATTAATGTTTGCAAAATGTTAATCTTCCAACTCCAGCACATCCTTCACATGTACCAGTTGGCTCTCAGCAACCTACTGTAAATAGGGACCCTTCCTTCTTTCCCACTTATTTGGGATTCAGATGCCTCACTGGTACAGACTCATGACTTCTTATTTTTCAGTGATTTTTAATTCATTATGGTACTAAATAATGTTGATGATCAAATTGCTCCAGATTTGGCCAAGATGCCTGTTCACCTGGCTCTCTGTCCTTTTGGTATGCCCTAGCTCCCCTTTTTTTTTGAACTCTTCTCTACTTTCTTGAATAACAAGATGCTCTAGGCTCATCTTATACATACCCTGCCCCAGTCCTGGAATCAGCCAATTCTCCAAGGAGTAGGAGTCCTTTTAGTGATGAATAGTACTAGAAACCCAGATCTGGGCACTAAGTCTTCCCAGCTGGAGTGTCATTGCTTCCTGGTGCTTTCAGAAGACACAGCTAGGAAATATATGCATGGATATAGACAAATGTATACACCAACCTACAAATACACATATACACATACATACACACATATATCCACATTTTAGAAATTATGAGTTCATATCAGCACCTCCGACTCCAATTCACTAACCCAGGATGCTTCATTGTCTTTTCTCATTCTATATTTTTTGTCTCTTCTTCCTCAGTGAGAGCCTTGGCTCCTAACAACATCAACACATTTATTTATTTGCTCGTTCATTGTTCATTTATTCATCTCAAGTTGTTTTAGAATTAATTTGCCTATAATAGAATGATTTTAATTAGAAAAGATGATATACTTTTTCTCTAGGAAAGCTCCATTCCTCCTTGACACCTTAGTCATATTTCCTTAGTCACAAGAGGCACAAAAAGGCTTAGATTATACCAAGTTCCAAAGCTCTACACTTCTGCTTAACAATATTGTTGTACAGTCTTGGATTTGGAATGTTTATTTTGTTTAAATATTTATTTATTTTGTTACCAGGGAGGAAACTGGAAATGAAGGTGACCACCCTCTCTCCCATGCTAGGTATGAACATTACTTTTGAAGGGTAGGTATTTGCAGTTGGTTTGAGAAAAATGGGTTGTAGAGAATGCATCTTATACTCCTCAAAAGCCCTAGAGGTAAGATGCTGAGATGTACAAATCAGTTTATATTTTATAGCTATTTAAAATTTTTAACTTGCCCTTTGATTTTCCTTCAACTTAGGTATTTTTTGCTTAAGTTCTAGATTGCTGGAATATGTAGCTCACACAGAAACAGGAATGGAATAGTTTAAATACAAATCACCAGGCTTTTGCACATAGAAGGGGCATGTAATACATTTAACAGCATAACAAAGGAATTTACCATGCAACAACATTTCCTAAAGCATGATTCGTGGAAGACTAATTATCTGGGAGCATTATTATGAGTACTTGAAAATAGGATTCACAGTCAAATAAATTTAGAAAATGTGTGGCCAAATACACTACTCCTTTTTCCTCTGAGAATTCATAGGGCCTGTATTTTGATAATGTGTATTATGAACTGCCAAGAGGAAATCAAATTCACTAGGTCTCTATACCATATTTTAAAATTAGTTATTTGTCCATGGATTATCTCATGTAGTATTAATAGCAAAAAAAAAAAAAAATACCCCAAAACCAAAAAACACTTTAGCAAATGCTGCCAGAAAGTAATATGTGAAAAAATTTTGATTAATTTTTCCTGGTGGGAAAGTCTGCTATAGTGCTGGTTAAATTGGCCCATGTTTAAGAGTTCTTGGGATCAGGGTGATGTGGGCTTGTAATCTTGAGTAGCAACAACATACAGAGACAGGAGGGGGATCTTGTCCAAGAAACAGGTCCAAAGTTGAAAGCCAGAGGAGCCCAATATGGCATCAAGTGCAAGAGCGGGGGCACGAAGATAAAGGATGAAGAGTTGTAAAAATGGAAACAGAATGAGAAGTCACAAAGGTGGAAATTAAATGAATAGGTCATAGGCTTCAATCATAAACAAGGAAAGAGGTACAAAGTTCCCATATGTTAAGTCACAGCCACTTCGTGCACGAATGTTTCAGCCCGAATTAAAGGAACCGGGTCAAGGAAAGTATTTCTTGATGTTCTATCAGACCAGAAGTTGTATTTTACTAACACTAGAAGTTGTTTTTTATTCACTTAAATTTAGGGTGGTATACAAAACCCTACCCACTGCAGCCTTTGCTGAGAAAAGAAGCTACTCTAGATTATTAGCAGGCAGCTGCAGTCAGTCACTGGCAAAGAATCACATCTCCGCAAGTTCCAGAACACACAGGTCTGAGCTCTAGCAATTAGGAACAGAAACAGCCAAAATTACATAAACACAGACGATGCACTTGAAAATCTGAACTTTAAGCAACTGCAGTCAAGGAGAATATAACTCACTGCTTCTGCTTGAAGGAGACCGTGGATGACAAGAGAAGGGAAGCAGGACCTGGAAACAGGCAGTTCCCTTTGCTGTTCTTGGCTAAGCCCTGAACCGGTTCCCAAATAAGAGGCACTGGAGTTAACAGCAGAACCATTCTCTAGTCAGATGAGTTTATGCTTAATTACTTAATGAAGAGTATAGAGATTGTTCCAGAGAGTGAGCCCAGTCATTGCCAAGTAATCCTTCCATTTTATAAGATCCAAAATGGGACTATGCCACATGACTTCAAGTAAATGTTAAGTACTATCAGCTGCCACCAGGATTCTAGTGACCAGAATAGAGAAGCCATGCAAGCCATTTCCATTGCAGAGAGAAGCCTGAACAATTTCCTCCTGTCTGTATATCATGCATGCTTCATAGGCTTTTCTGAGAGCTTTACCTGCTAGCAAAGTCTGGCCCACCACTAGAAATATCCATTCTTATCATAGTGAAGTACACTGGGGCATCAGCAACCAAATCGTCCAGGAAGCAGGCAATTCTTAAGGCTTCTAGAATTTCTTACTAGTCAACGGTGTCCACATGGCTACATCTCCAAAAATCTAGAGAGATTTGTAAAGAACTGGATTACCATTTTAAAGATAAAAATATTAAAATAGCAAAATTGACTTCAACAAAAAGGAATAATCTGAACTAGTTTCCCTGTATTTATACCATGGCCGGTGAAATGGTGTAGTGACATCAGGCAGATGTCTTCCACTTAAGAGATGAGTCACCACGAGGATTTTATTTGACTTCTCTGAGCCTCTGTTCCCTCTCCAGTGCCATCCTTCTTCTCACATAGTGTGTCCTTCCACACAGGCCTCCTTTCAGTAACTTAAACCCCCTGTGTTCTTTCCCACCTTGTGTCCTTCACACGTGGTGTTTCTTACCAGGAACGCTTTTGTGTAGCTAGCCACACGGCTGGCCACCTCTCCTCTTTCAGGCCTTTGCTCTTTAAAGAGGCCTTCTCTGACCACTGATCCTAGAACACCCCACCCTATTGTTCTCTGTCATAGTACCCCTTACATTTTATTTATAGGACTTATTACAATTTATAGTAGTATATTTATTTTGCTGATTGATTCCTTTATATTATCTTCCCCACTACAGCATGGAGGCTGGGACTTTATATTATTCACCAACACACACCTGCTGCCTTGCACAGCCCCTGGCACACATGGGTGTTCAAAACACATTGCTGAATGAATGAGAATCATAACTTACTTCCCAGACTTGTTTAGAGAGTAAAATGAATAAAACGTGTAAAGGTTCTAACGCAAGTCTTGGTCCAGTGTGGGCATTAACGAATGTTGATACCCTCTTTCTACTCTACCCAAGTGCAGCACTCATAAAATTAAAACCTAGCTGACACTGAATTTCTAGGAATAAAATTTAAACATAGTAGTCAAAAGATTACCATTGATGTTTGGAAGTTCTCTGAAAGAAGAGGAATATTATTTGTAAATATAGACTGGTACCTCAAAACACTCCAGCATCTAAAGTTGATATTATTACCTTTTCCCATCTTCTCTTTTATTTTTTAAAGAGACTGGTAACAGAAAGCAAGAATACAAGATTTATTGTGCTAAGAAATATTAACCATACAATTTGACAAGCTATGATTTGGAGCCAGACTTCTGAATCTCTGGCCTGAGTTAATTATTGTTTTTTCCAATGAAAATATACAATTCACTTTGCAAAGATTGAGCTATATTTCAGCAAGGCTAAAACATATAAATTCTACCACCCTTGCCTCCTTTCAGGAAGCTTGTTACAGAAGGTTCTCCTTTGCTTTAACTCTCCACCAATGAAAGTTCTGTCTTTAAAGAAAAGAAATCCTGATCAAGATCATCAAATGAGAGATAAACCTATCGTTACTCTGTCAGCTACAAGAACTGCAGGATTAGCTATTAAACAGTACTTGCTTCCTTGGTCACTTTCCACAAATAAAAGGAAGTCATTTTATTTTAAGAACAAAGAAATTTGTGAAAATAAACTACAATGTTTGTTAATCATGTGATCTTGATATCCTCAGAGAAATAAATATAGAACACAGAATCAGAGATTTTTTTCTTTTGCAAAGAGAACAGGGACCAAAGGGATTTCTGTACAATCCTTTAATTTACAATTGAGGAAATGGAGTCCTCCAGAAAGTAGGTGACTTTCTAGGTAGAAGTGAGCATCACTCATCATTCAGGTCACCAAGTCCACTGGTCTTCTATTTCTGTGATTTCTTTTCTTCCTCTTGGCCTAGTTTCCCATTAGAATAACTGTTCCCAACCTTCTTGCCATTCAGCTTTTGCTCTGGGACCAGATTCTTTACCAGATGGCCCAGAGATTGGAGACTAAAATAAATTAAAATCATTCTTGAAAATTTGTATTGTTTATTTCCATTATTGCTAATAATATGTGCTTGGTTTTTTTCCCCTTCACTCACATGCTGTGGAAATATTCACTCCAAAATAAATTCTCAATCAAGACTATTCTCCTCTCAGTATCCAGGAATAAGCAGTCTTTAGGCACAAAGACAGAAAGAGTCTTCTCATCCCCCTCTACAGATTTCTCTTTGCCAAGGCATCAAAGTTAGATAGAAAAGAATGAGCTGGTGGGGCCTGGAGCTGTCAACTGAGCACTCGTTACCCAGTGCACATTGTTTTTCTCCGAATGGAGAGAGATTCTTCCACATAAGGTCAAGAATCAAACAGCAAGCCACAAGGAATTCTGGGGCAGGAGGGTATGTAATTGAGGCAGAGCTTATTAACCCTAGTTGGCAGGTACTCTACGGGGTACCCTGTTCTTTCCATTTATTTAGAAAGCAAAAGAAGGAGTGATATGCTAGCCAAGGAAGTTATGCCCAGTGATATCATGGGAAATTTTGCAGCCCAATTTCCAGAATTAGGAAACTAAAGCACTCTCAAATTGAGACAGTAAGAGATGTGAAAAGATTTCACATCAGTTAATAGTTATGCATTCAGGGCCCACAATGTGCCAGGCCCTGTGCCAGTGACTAGAGACCCAGGGACAAATAGGATAGACAGCTTTTCATCTCTACCTGGTGGCTATCCAAGGTGCTTTGGTTGGGCACTGGGCCTTAGAGCCCTCCCTCGTTAGAAATAAGTCCCTTCCTTACATCAATAATTACCTCTTGATTACCTGCTAGGCCCAGGGAACCATGTTAGGTTTCATAAGGGATACAAATACTTAGGGGACTTATCCTCAAACAATATTCAGTATGGGTTGGGAGCCAATACACATAGAGAGATGTAAAAAGGTAAATTAGTAATGAAAGTAAGTGGTGCCTTCTGGGGTTCTAGAATGTTCTATATCTTGATCTAGATGGCAGTTACCTGGGTGTATACATATGAAAAAATTCATCAAGCTATATACTTAAGATTTGTGTACTATTTAAAGATTAAAAAAATAACTCAAGGCATTATTTGTTTTGCATTTATATATATCCTCATCAAATTCCAAAAATGATTTGAACTTTTTTACAGAGATATACACAATTACCAGAATACAAAATAAATAAGAGAGAAAACTGGAGGAAAGAAAAATAAAGACAGGAAGTAAAAATAAGAAGCTAGAGTTAATGCTATTACCCCCCAAATACGTGTCATTAAGTCTTACTTGTTACTTGTGGTGGGCTGCAATTCTGGCTCTGAGCCTATGAAAAGAGAGAGACATGACTCATAATGACCACAAGATAAAAACAAAACAGCAACTCAGAAGCCCAGCTATTCTTGGTTTTGAGGACTGAGAGACATTTTTCCCATGGGCCTGCGTGGAAAGGACGCTATGAAATGTACCAAACCATGTCCCCAACAACATCCATACAGTAAATTCGATAGTGCTTTTTGTTGGGTGGTTTCTTACAAAGTTTTTTATGTGGGCCAATGGTATAATGACAGAGCACAGTTCAGTAAAAGTAATTATACAGGAGCCCAAATGATATAGACCAGGCTAGGAAGTGTCATAGATATTCTCGTAGTTTCAAAGCAAGGGAGTAGTGATGTGGTCTGGAGAAATTCAGAATGCTTCATAAAGAAGGGGACACTCAACTGGGCCTTGAACAAAGATCAGAAGACATCAGTTAAGTTGACAGGAATGAGGAGGTCACTCCTAGTAGTAAGGGACTAATGCAAAGGGTGAAAGGAAAAATGTGACAAGAAAATTTAAGGAAACAAGTCAACCAGGCTGGGTTATGATGAAAGAATGGGAAAGAAGACTGAAAAGGTAAGTTAAGGCCAGACATTGGAGGTACCAGAAGCCAGCCTAAGAGGTTAATTCTTTATCTTAGAGACAAGAATGGAGGAACATCAAAATATTTAAGGCTTCTGGAAAGAAGATAAAAGCTATTACATAGGAAGATTAATCCTGCTGCCTTTAGCTGGATAAATTAGAAAAGCAAGAAGGAAAATAAGTTAGAAGGCTTTTCCCCAAGGCCTCAAGACAATGCCTCTGTGATGAAACATCCACATATCCTCATTCTACCTGTACACAGGTAAAAGGGTTGGCTGAAGGTAATCGTCCCCAAGGCAACAATGAAGCCACACCCGTAACCACCAGTTAGTTCCCTCTCCTGGGCGGTGGTTTAATTTTAGGTTGTGGTTTGAAACAACAACAAAAAGCAGCTAAGGAAAGCACGGAGGAAGTTTTGGATCTTTTTCAAAGCAACATGGAAAAGAAGGGAGAGATGGAAAACAAAATATTTTGGAAGGGAGTGGAAAAGATGGCCCACTTATGGCGCTTAATGCATACAAGGAAGGAATGTTGATGCTTAAAACCTGAGAGCAGGGCTGCCTCCTGGCCTCCCCACTGGAAAGGAAAGATGTTGTGCAGCCCCGGATAAAAGGGACATCACTCCCTCACATGGCTCTGGGCCTGCTGTTTACCAGGGAGCAACCAGGGGAACACTCAGGGGCTCCAACTGTCTCTTCTTTAAAGAGAAAGCCTGTCTCTTGCTGTTTCTGGATCCAATGCCTGCTGACAGCAGTTTGAGGCACATACCACCCCGTGTGCAGCTCCTTCATTCCTTTGCTGTGTTTGCAAAGTTGGCATGCCTCACCGAGCATATTCACTGCTCTATACCTTGCACAAAACTCTCAGATTCCTTCCTGAAATGCCTTTGTGTCTCCCTGCACTTGAACTTCCAGCTGATGATCCTAGCTTCCCATTCAGCACCTGAGGAAAGTTTAAACACATGCAAGGGCATAAGAACATTGCTTCTGCCTGAGCTGGCTGACTAGTAACGTGTATATTGTTGGGTTTTGCTTGTTTTTTTTTTTGTTTTTCTTTTTTTGTGTGATGAAGATCAGCCCTGAGCTAACATCGATGCCAATCCTCCTCTTTTTTGCTGAGGAAGACTGGCCGTGAGCTAACATCCATGCCAATCTTCCTCCACTTTATGTGGGATGCCCCCACAGCACGGCCTGATAAGTGGTGCCTCTGTGCGTGCCAGGATCCGAACCAGCGTCGCCAGCAGCGGAGGGCGCCCACTTGCCCGCTACGCCACGGGCCAGCCCTGCTTGTTGTTTTTTGTTTTGTTTTTTTTAAAAAGGGGGGAGCAGATCTCCCCCTTTCTTTGGAAATGCGCATGACAAGAGGCTCCATCTGCTGGCCTAGGAGGCTTCTGAAAAGCTAAGACTCATCATGGCAAACTGGAAATTACATCCACTCCTAGTCTTTCTGGGTCCAAGTTCTCTCATTGGCCGCTTTGAAAGACAGTGCCGCGCCATAGTGCCCATGGGCATGACCTGGTTTCTCTAGTTCTCTATCTATTGTAACAGTCTGTTATAAGAGGTCTTTCTAATAGGTCAAATACTTATGGTGCCATAGAAAGAGCACTTGACCAAGAGTCAAAAAACCTGAATTCTGATTCCAACTCTTCCACTTACTACTACAGTGACATTGAGCAAATGCTTATTTTTCTTCTATCTTTCAGGTTTTTCAACTGTAAAATGGAATTACAGTCCTTTTCCTCTCCATCTTACATTCTGGCATTGAGAGCCGAGTGGAGATCGTTAAGGACACGAAGGACTTCGTAACCATAAAGCCCTGTACAAACAAACTGGAGAGTTTTTAGCTCAGTGGAGCTTTACTGTGGGGAAGAGGTTTTAGAAAATCTCTTGTTGGAGAGAAGCTTTCATGTTAGAGTAACTTCTGTGAGGTCTTGGATCTTTGTTGATAAGAGGAGATTCTTCAAATTGCAGCCTCCGTGTGACACTGCTCCCGACGCTGCTTTGCCTCTGGGAGTGTGGGAGCTGGTGGAGATGAAGGAGCTGGGAACTTTCCTGATAAAACCATCCCCAGGGCAGTTCTCCCTCTGACCTTTACATCCTGTGTAAAGTAAATGATGAAAAGGGCCTCTTTTACGTTTATGTATTGGCTCTTTTCCATCTTACCAGCCCCATAGATATGAGGACTGGAAGGGAGCCTGGAGATTACATAAGGCAACTCCCACATTTGAAAGATGAGCAAAGCACGGCCCTGAGTTTAAGGGACTCACTCAAAGCTACACAGCTAGCCAATTGGGCTAACACAGTTCTCGAGTTCACAGATGGCTAGGACTAAACTTAGCTGAACTCATGAGACTCTGTGTAGCTCTGAGATAGTTACTCACCTTCCCATGACTTTGTTTACTCATTTAAAAATAGAAATGGAAAATGAGCCTACCTTAAAGGGCTCTAGGGTAGTGTTGGCAAGAACAGAACATGCTTTGCCAATTTATATCTCTTTATAAATGCTTTTAATTACTATCCGTTAATTAGAATAAAAAAGCCTGAATTAAAGCCTAAGTTTTAGGATGGTTTAACAGGAATATAATTAGCTAATTTATACATATTGTATCTACATATATGATATAATTTGGTAATATATGATATATTACATATATTATACACTTAAAATAGCATAAAATACAATAATATAGCAATATATAATATATTGATATTTCAGTAATATTATGATTACATGGTAAATATATTCAGATAATTTATATATACACACATACATACATGTTGCATAAATTTGGACTATCACCAAGATGTCAGAGGCAATGAAGACTGTTATGAATATTTTGGTAACAAATTCAAAATGCACTTAGTGTAAATTACTGAATTTTTTGCATCGATAAATTGTATTTTTTTAGAACACCTTTAGGTTCAGAGCAAAATTGGGCAGGAAGTACAGAGTTCTCATATACTTACTGTCTCCATACACCCACAACCTCCTCCACTATGGAAATCCTGCACCATAGTCGCACATTTGTTACAATTGATGGACCTACATTGACACATCATTATCACCCAGAGTTCATAGTTTATGTTGGGGTTCACTTTTGCTGTTGTACATTCTATGAATTTGGACAATTTTATAATGATATATATCCACCATTGTAGTATCATGCAGAATAATTTCACTGCCCTAAAAATCCTCTATGCTTTACCTATTCACTGCTCCCTCCCCACTAATCCCTGGCAATCACTAACCTTTTTACTTTCTCCATAGTTTTGCCTTTTCCAGAATATTGTATAGTTGGAATCATACAGTACGTATTCTTTTAAGATTGGCTTTTTAGTATTAGTAGTATGCATTTAAATTTCCTCCATGTCTTTTCATGGCTTGATAGCTCATTTCCTTTTTGTTAAATAATATTCCATTGTCTGCATGTACCAAATCGTTCATTTATCCACTAACGTACTAAAGGACATCTTGGTTGCTTCCAGGTTTTGGCAATTGTGAATAAAACTGTTATCGTGTGCAGGTTTTTGTGTGGACAAAAGTTTTTAATTCATTTGGGTAAATATCAAAAAACATGATTGCTGAATCATGTAGTAAAAATATGTTTAGTTTTCCAAGAAACTGCCAAACTATCTTTCTAAGTGGCTATACCATTTTACATTCCCATAAGCAATAAAGGAACATTCCTGTTACTCCACATTGTTATCAGCATTTGGTGTTGTCAGTGTTCTGGAATTTGGCCATTTTAATAGGTGTATGGTGGTATCTTGTTTTAATTTGTGATTCCCTGATGACATACAATGTTGAGCATTTCCATATGCTACTTGCCGTCTGTATATCTTATTTAGTGAGGTGTCTGTTCAGGTCTTTTGCCCTTTTTTTTAAGACTTTTTTTTTTAGAGCAGTTTTAGGTTCACAGCAAAATTAAGAGGAAAGTACAGAGATTTCCCATACATCCCCTGCCCATACAGGCATAGCCTCTCCCATTATCAACATCCCCTACCAGTGGTACATTTGTTACAGTTGATGAGCTTACATTGAAACATGATAATCACTCAAAGTCAATAGTTTACATTATGGTTCACTCTTCATGTTGTACATGCTATGGGTTTGGACAATTGTATAATGACATGTATCCATCATTATAAAATCATACAGAGTATTTTCACTGCCCTAAAAATCCTCTGTGCTCCACCTGTTCATCCCATTCACCCTCCCACCAGCCTCTGACAACCACTGATCTTTTAACCGTCTCTGTAGTTTTACCTTTTCCAGAATGTCATATATTTGGAATCTTTAGCCCATTTTTTAATTGAGTTGTTTTTTTCCTTATTGTTGAGTTTTAAGAGTTTTTGTATATTTTGGACAACAGTACTTTACAAAATGTGTCTTTTGCAAATATTTTCTCCCAGTCTGTGGTTTTTCTTCTCATTCTCTTGACATTGTCTTTCACAGAGCAGAAGTTTTTAATTTTAATTAAGCCCAATTTATGAATTCTGTCTTTTATAGATTGTGTCTTTCTTGGTGTATCTAAAATGTCATTGCCATAACCAAGGATATCTAGGTTTTCTACTATGTTATCTTGTAGGAGTTTTATAGTTTTACATTTAATTTTGAATACAGGTCTATGATCCATTTTGAGTAATTTTTGTGAAGGGCATCAGGTCTGTGTCTAGCTTCATATTTTTGCATGTGGAAGTCCAGTTGTTCCAGCACTATTTGTTGAAAAAATTATCTTTCTCCATTGCATTGCCTTTGTCAAAGATCAGTTGACTATATTTTTGTGGGTCTGTTTCTGAACTCTCTATTTTGTTCCATTGATTTATTTGTCTATTCTTTCACCAATACCGTACTGTTTTGATTACTGTAGCTCTATAGTACTTCTTAAAGTCAGGTAGTGTTGGTCCTCTGACTTTGTTTTTCTCCTTCAATATTGAGTTGGCTATTCTGGGTCTTTTACCTTTCCATATAAACTTTAGAATCAGTTTTTCAATATCCACAGCATAACTTGCTGGGATTTTGATTGAGATTGCATTGAATACAGATTAAGTTAGGAAGAAATGATACCTTTTTTTTAAAAATTATTTTATTGAGGTCATATTGGCTTATAACATTGTGTACATTTCAGGTGTACATTATTATATTTCAGTTTCTGTATAGACTGCATCCTGTTCACCACCAATAGACTAGTTTTTATCCATCGCCATACATATGTACCCCTTTACCCCTTTCGCCCTCCCTCCACCCATTTCCCCTCTAGTAACCACTAATCTGTTCTCCTTATCTACGCTTTTGTTTGTTTGTTTATCTTCCACATGAGTGAAATCATATGGTATTTGTCTTTCTCTGTCTGACTTATTTCACTTAGCATAACATCCTCAAGCTTCATCCACGTTGTTGCAAATGGCACAATTGTGTCTTTTTTTATGGCTGAGTAGTATTCCATTGCATATATATAACACATCTTCTTTATCCATTCATCCATTGCTGGACACTTGGGTTGCTTCTATGTCTCGGCTATTGTGAATAATGCTATGATGAACATAAGCGTACATATGTCTTTTTGAATTATTGATTTCGTGTTCTTTGGATAAATACCCACTAGTGCAATAATTGGATCATATGGTATTTCTATTTTGTTTTCAATTCTATTTTGTTTTCAACAGTTTCCATATTGTTTTCCAAAGTGGTTGCACCAGTTTGCATTCCCACCAGCAGTGTATGAGGGTTCCGTTTTCTCCACATCCTCTCCAACATTTCTTATTTCTTGTCTTGTTAATTACAGCCATTCTAATGAGTGTGAGGTGGTATCTCCTTGTAGTTTTAATTTGCATTTCCCTAATAATTAGTGATGTTGAACATTTTTTTCATGCACCTGTTGGCTGTTTATCTTCTTGGAAATATGTCTATTCATATCCTCTGCACATGTTTTGATTCGATTGTTGAGTTGTATGAGTTCTTTATACATTTTGGAAATTAACCTTTTGTTGGATATATGAGTTGCAAATATTTTCTTCCAGTTGGTCAGTTGTCTTTTCATTTTGTTGATGATTTCCTTTGCCGTGCAGAAGCTTTTTAGTCTGATGTCGTCTCATTTGTTTATTTTCTCTAGAACTGAAATCTTGACAATATTGAGTCTTCCCATCTATGAACATGGAGTATATCTCCACATATTTAGTTCTTCTTTGATTTTGTTCATCAGAGTTTTGTTGTTTTCCTCATACAGATTTTACACATATTTTGTTAGATTTGTACCTAAGTATTTCATTTTTTTGAATACTAATGTAAATGGCAACCTGTTTTTAATTTCAAATTCCACTTGTTCATTGCTAGTATATAGGAAAGGGAATGATTTTTGTGTATTAACCTTGTATCCTGCAACCTTGCTATAACTGCTTATCAGTTCCAGGAGGGTTTTTTTTCCTTCAGATTTTCTACATAGATGATCATGTCATCTGCAAACAAAGCCAGTTTCATTTCTTTCTTCCCGATATGTATACCTTTTCTTTTCTTGTCTTGTCTTATTTCATTATGTAGGACTTCCAGTACAATGTTGAAAAGCAGTGGTGAGAGAGAACATCCTTGCCTTGTTCCTGATATTAATGAGAAAGCTTTGAGTTTCTCACCATTAAGTATGATGTTGGCTGTAGGTTTTTGGTAGATAGTCTTTATCAAGTTCAGGAAGTTTCTCTCTATTTCTAGTTTACTGAGAATTCTCATAAATAGATGTTAGCTTTTATCAAGTGATTTTTCTGCATCTATTAGTATGATCGTGTGGTTTTGAGTCTATTGATGTGATGGATTATGTTACAGTCATGCGCCACATAACAACGTTTCAGTTAATGACAAACCACATATATGACAGTGATTTCATAAGATTAGTATCATATACCCTAGGTGTGTAGTAGGCTATACCTTCTACATCGTCTAAGGACACATTTCTCAAGATGTATCCTGGTTGTTAAATGATTGATTTTTTAATATGGAATCACTTTTCATACCTGGGATAAATCCCACTTGGTCATGGTGTATAACTCATTTTATACATTGTTGGATTTGATTTGTTAATATTTTGTTGGTTTTTCACACTGTGTTCATGATAGATATTGGTCTCTGGGTTTTTTTTCTTGTAATGCGTTTGTCTGGTTTTGGTATTAGGGTAATATTTGTCTCATACAATGAGTTAAGGTGTATTTCCTCCCCTTTTATCTTCTGGAAGAGATTGTAGAGAACTGGTATCATTTCTTCCTTAAATATTTGTCAGAATTCACCAGTGAAACCAGCTGGGGTTGGAGGTTTCTGTTTTAGAAGGTTGTTAATTACTGATTCAATTTCTTTACTAGATATAGGCGTATTCAGATAGTCTATTTCTTCTTGTCTAAGTTTTGGTAGATTGTATCTTTCAATGAATTGGTCCATTTCATGTAGGTTATCTTTTGTGGACATAGATTTGTTCATGGTATTCCTTTATCTTTTAATGTACATGGGATCTGTAGTGATGTCCTCTCTCTCATTTCTGGTATTAGTAATTTGTGTCTTCTCTTTTTTTTCTTAGTCTGGTTAAGTCTTATCAATTTTATTGATCTTTTCAAAGAAGCAACTTTTGGTTTCATTGATTTTCTCTTTTGATTTCCCATTTTCAATTTCATTGATTTTTGGTCTAGTTTTTATTAATTTTTTTCTGCTAACTTTGGATTTAATTTTTCTTTTTCTAGTTTCTTAAAGTGGAAGCTTAGATTATTGACTTTAGAACTTTCTTTTCTTTTCTTTTCTTTTTTCGTGAAGAAGATCAGCCCTGAGCTAGCATGGATGCCAATCCTCCTCTTTTTTGCTGAGGAAGATTGGCCCTGGACTGCCATTCATGCCCATTTTCCCTACTTATATGGGATGCTGCCACGGCATGGCTTGACAAGCAGTGCATCGGTGCAAGCCTGGGACCTGAACCAGTGAACCCTGTGCCACTGGGGAGGAGTGCGCTCACTTAACCGCTGCACCACTGGGCCGGCCCCCTAGAACTTTCTTTTCTAATATGTGCATTAAATGCTGTAAATTTCCCTTCAGGCATTACTTTGGTACATCTCACAAATTTTGATAAGTTATGTTTTTATTTAGTTCAAAATATTTTTAAATTTCTCTTGAGATTTCTTCTTTGACTCATATATTATTTAGAAATATGTCTTTTAATCTCCAAGTATTTTGGGATTTTCCAGATATCTTTCTGTTATTTATTTCTAGTTTAATTCCATGGTTGTCTGAAAGAAGACATTGTATGATTTCTATTCTTTAAAATTTGTTAACATCTGTTTTATGGCCCAGAATGTGGTCTATCTTGGTGAATATTCCATGGAACTTGAGGAAAATACGTAATCCGCTGTTTTTGGATGAAGCAGTCTATAGACGTCCATTATATCTAGTTGATTGATGATGCTGTTTAGTTCAATTCTGTCCTTACTGATTTTCTGCCTGCTGGATCTATCAATTTCTGACAGATGCATATTAAACTCTCTAACTATAATAGTTGATTCATATATTTTTCCTTGCAGTTCTATCAGTGTTTGCCTCATGTATTTTGATGCTCTGTTGTTAGGCACATACACATTAAGGATTATTATGTCTTCTTGGAGTATTGACCCTTTATCATTATGTAATGTCTCTCTTTATCCCTGACCACTTCCTTGCTCTGAAGCCTGCTCTGCCTGAAATTAGTATAGTGACTACTGCTTTCTTTTCATTTGCATTAGCATCGTATATCTCTCCTCTATCCCTTTATAGTTAATCTATATGTGTCTTTATACTTAAAGTAGGTTTTTTGTAGAAAACATATAGTTGGATCTTTGTTTTTTGATCTATTCTGGCAATCTCTGTCTTCTAATTGGTGTATTTAGGCATTGATGTTTGAAGTGATTATTGATATAGTTGAGTTACTATCTACCATATTTGTTACTGTTTTCTATTTGTTATCCTTGTTTTTTATTCCTTTTGTCTTCTACACTTTCACCGCCCTCTGTGGTTTTAATTGAACATTTTATGTGATTCCATTTTCTCTTTCTTAGCATATAAATTATACTCCTTTTTTGTTAACTTATTTTAGTGGTTGCTCCAGAGTTTGCAATATGCATTTACCAGTAATACAAGACCACTGTCAAATAACACTATTCTACATCACAGGTAGTATAATTACCAAATTATTATGATATTTTACAGTGGTAAAATCTTCTCCTTTATATTTTTTTATTTTCTTTTATCTCTTCTCCTTTATATATTTTTTTACTTTCCATCTTGCTCCTCAAATGATTTGAAGTGGCTTGTAAGTTTTCAGATAATGCTATAATGCCTTATTCAGAAACTGCACAAAAATAATACTTTTCAAAAACCTCATATGGCCGGCTCCGTGGCTTAGCGGTTAAGTGCGCGTGCTCTGATGCTGGCGGCCCGGGTTCGGATCCCGGGCACGCCCCAAGGCACCACTTCTCCGTCCAACGCGAGGCCGAGTCCCACGTACAGCAACTAGAAAGATGTGAACCTATGACATACAACTGTCTACTGGGGCTTTGGGGGGAAAAAAATGAATAAATAAAATCTTTAAAAAAAAAAACAAAAACCTCATAAAACATATGGATCACACCAATACACACTCAAAGCCAATCTGTACTCTTATCTTTCACTGTGAGTCATTCTCCCGTATTGAAGGTCCTGCAAGGAACAGCCGTCATTCAGGTGTTCTCTTTGGGTCTCAAAGGGCTGTGGATTTGCATAGAAAATGACAAGTGCTTCTTTATGGCCATCATCCTTCAGCATATACTGCGACAGGACTAAGCTGCCTTTGATGTCTTCCTGTCCCCCATGCGTTTTTCCTCTCTCCCAGTCCCCCACTCTAATCTCTGTCTGTTGAGGAACCCATTCTACAGCAGGGCCATTCTTGTGCTCATTAGGTTGTTAATTGATCCTTGTTAAAGTGGTAACTAAAATATGAAGTATGGTGTTGACCAGAAAGAGCATGGATTTGAACCCAACTCTGCCACTTACTAGTTCGCAAATCACTAAACTTCTCTGCTCCCCAATTTTCTCATTTATAAAATGAGTTTCATGATAGGACCTCATAAAATTGTTATAATGATTAAGTGTTAACATCAAGTTAATGTTCACGACTTAGAAGACCCAATTTTGGATCTCAGTTCCATCTTGAGCTCATAACTCAGGCTCTCTGAACATCAGTTTCTTCTTTGGCAGAATGGAGAGAACAACACCCACTTCACGGTAGTGTTGTTATGATAAAATAAGATAGCAATGTAAAATGCCTCACTCATATCTAACCCTGAAGAAATGTTAGCTTCTGTTCCCTTTCCTGGTAGTTATAGATTTTCAATAATCATGCAACAAGGTGTGAATCTCATAGAAATCATTGCCTTTTAGAGGGCAATTCCAGTGGACCACAACATTGAGACCCAAAGGAATCAACTGTAATGGTAGAATGACAGTCAGTAAAGACTGAATTCTGAGGTAGAGAACTATGCTCCTGTAATAACCTACAAATTGATATTTCATCAACTCTAAAGTGTTGCCCAGCTTTCCACATATTCCAATAGACTTGGTCCTCTACATTTCCAAATATAAAAATATCCATGATTCAGCATGTCTAGAAATGGCCTTACAAATTTTCCTCAACAATCATGAACTACTAGTACTTCTTTTAAGGGAATATTAGCAATGATGGCTCCTTCGTCTCTACTCCAAACCTGACTATTTACACCTCATACTCTAGTACTTTCCAAAGAATTCTGCAGTTAGTATTTAATGTCTGTGCTCTGCATCCACTCAATCTGTTTACCCTTGTGTCTTTAGCACTAACCACAGTCCCTAGCATAAAGTATGTGCTCTATTAATATTTATTGAATGAATAATACATCTGATGAGCACTAAACTTGGTTAAGCACAATGCCTGATTTAATCCTCACAACATTATGAAATGTGTATCACCATTCCTAATTTACACATCAGGACATCAAGCCTCAGAGAGTTGCCTCTTCAAATTCCTATGTCATAGGTGGCAGAGGTAGGAATTTAAGTCAGGTTTGTTTATCTCAGTGATGTGTAGGTAAAAGTTTAATAAACAGCTCTCTGGAAAACAAAAGCCCTGATTTGTAGCATATGCCAATTTCCATGGTGTAAATACTCCCACTATGCTCAATTTTAAGCTATCAAGGTAACGTCAACAGGTTCACAAAATTTAATAATTGGCTTTTGCAAGCAGCTACAAGCTGGCTTCAGTACACTGCTAGTTTAACTGCAAATTTAGAGTGTTTTCCACTAAGCTAAGGTTGCTAGTCTGTCTTGGCGGCTGACGATCCCACCAATAGCTAGAACACAATCACCCCCTGTAACCTTTGACTATTGGCAACCTCTGTATTCCAGACTATTTTGCAGCTGGTCGTATTACTGACAAATCCACTCATCAGGAATGTTCTTCCTTCCCCAAAGACCAGCCACCCACTTCTGCTTTTAGACATGAATTAAGCAAAACAGAAGATTTTAAAGTAACAGCCCCCAAATATGCCAGTCTTCTGACTTCCCTCTTTGAAAAAAAAAAAAAAAAATACCCGGTTGGGAATTTATCAGGGGGGCCTTCTGGGACCTGTATAATTGATTTGTGATGAGAATGGCAGTCAGTAAGTTGTGTTCATGTCCAAATAACAATGTTATTATGTGAAGCTGCTTATCATTAGTGTCTTCAGGCAGAAAAAATGTTTAGAAAATCTCACTGGGTCCCCAAAGTTTCTTCAGGACTGCCTGGGATGACTTGGAATGCTAGCGGAATCCACACAGGATGATCAGAGGAGACGCTTTCGGCACTCTTAAAAACTCTCACGTTATTTTCTCCCTTGGGAAGCTGCTCAAGAACATGTTGTATTGGGAGTGCAAAGCCGCTAGGTCAGTGGAATCATTTCTTTGTGACTTGGGGATTTCTCAGAGCCAGAAATGTTATCCAAGCTTCATCCCTGTGACTGAGGAAAATTGCATCAGCTGCTCACAGGACACCAGATCTCAATACGACATCTATTTAAGTAATGCCCTGGCTGGCAGATGTTGGAGCATGGTCACTGGACGCATGTGTGACTGACTGTATTGAAGCCTGGTTTATTGTCTCTGGTTTACTGGCAAAAGTTTGAGAAAATATTTGGGAAAAGATCATGTCAGCGTAACAAGACTCTTAGGATGAAAAGTGGTGTTATTTATGTGCACTAGTGTGTACACAAGTTGGGTGTATATGTTTCTGCGTGCATATGGGTAAAATCACATGATTTGGATGAAAGAAGCCAGGCAATGGGTGAAGTGGAGTCTTCAGCTTAAGGTCAAGAGACTTTATTCTTGTCCCAGCTCTGTTACTATCTAACTCTAAGTCCTGGAATCATTACTTAGCTTTTCTTGTCCTTAATTCTCTTGTGCAGAAACATGGTGGTAGGAAATCTATGGCGTAACTTTCTTCTATTTCTTAATTCCTAAATTCTAGGAGATGAAATTAAATACTGCTTTTATTCTCAAAAGTGGCTTGAATAAGACATATTTCAAAGGAAATAAAAGATATCTAAATAGTAGCATTTTTGAAAAAAATGTTATTAATTTAGGATTCAAGAAAAAACCCTATGATTTTTTTTCTTTTGACCAAGGCTCTATCCACGTACATCTGGATAAAAGTGAAAAAAACACACCAATCAACCAGATGGCTCTAAGTGTTTGATATCTGTCATCATACAGGCCAAACATCTGGATGATTGCATTCATTTTCACTCTTTAGCCAGATGTTTTGAAATCATGGAGGGATGGCTTAGGTAAAAAGTAGACGCTTTTCATTCTTAAGGCAGAATAGGGTGCAGTAAGAGGTAGAAAAAGAAGGTGAGCAATTTTTGAGTGCCTACTCCTAGTCAGACACTTTCCCTTGTATTTTATATTTAATCATATAAGAACACCCAGAGGCATTGTCCCCAACTTACAGATAAGAAACTGAAGCTCAGGAATTTAAATTATTTGCCAATGTCACATATCTAATAAATAGTAAAGCTGGAACCTGAATTTCTTTATTATGAAGAGAACTATTAGAAATGAATACTATTAGGTAAGTTACAGGTAACGAAATTAAGAGCTGAGAAAGAGTCCCTGCCTAAATAACATAATACAAGCATACATGTAGATATAGAAACAGATATAACTGTATTGCTACTATTGTTCATCTTAAGGACTTTTTAATCCAAGCCTGTAATAGGTGTCCATGGAAGGAGTAAGAAAAACTAGCCCAGGAGAGTTGGTCCACTGTTTCATAGGCCTGTTGGTTGCACCATGTTTTCTCTGGCTCTGACCATACAACAAAATTGAACACAATTGCCTCATTAATTGTTTTACCTCCCTGGAGTTAGGAATTTTGGATGATTTTGTGGAAACAATGTAGCTCATTATACAAACGTATGCAAAATAGCATGCAAATATATGAGTGATGATTTACTAGGGAGAAGATTCTGAAGATTGGATTTGGTAACTCCTTATAAATAACCTGGGGGGTAAACTTTCCTCTGTACACAGCAGAAGCAAGTTGGCTCATCCCAAGATTCTCAACAATGGCTTGAGATTTGGGGAAACAATGAATCAGATTCTTTCCCCTTCATATGCCAAGGAATATAAATTCCTGAGCCCACAAGCAATGGAAATCCGATGAACTACCAACAAGACTCTGCTCTTCTATAAGGTATAATTGATGAATCACAGCCAATGGCCACTAGTTCTGATCAGAGAGACACTGCAAAGAGCAGAGCTGATTAACCTTTTAAAGAATTGTCAAGGGCCAAGATACTCCACACTTCCCCAGACAGCAAGAACAGGAGAGAAGGATAATCCTTGTGAGGTCACTCTACTTGGTTCCTACATTGAAGAGAAGGTAATTCCTTGGGTCTTGAAGATAATCATGCAAATCCATGAAGGCAGATCTGGTCACAAGTTTACGATACCCCAGTTGCTGACCTGTAGGTTAGAACACTGGGAAGAACATTCATTTTGAAAATAAATATAAGGATGAGAATTTACAGGGTAAGGAAATGGGGGTGTAGGAGGGCAGATGAGTGTATAAATGTTTTTTCCAGAATATGAGTGAATGGATTAGAGATAATGCACCCTTTGGAAATAACAAATGTTGTTGAAAGTTTTCAGAGAAGGAAATAAATCATAAAAGAATTTGGAATGCTTCTTATGGCTGAAGTAGAAGGAAATTAAACATCTTCAGTAAGATTTTGGAGAGAAATTTCATATAACTGTATTATTTAAATATTAGGAAAAAATGATCAAATCAGCCAAAATTCAATAGGGAATAATTTCTTTGGAAAACTTAACACATGCATATCTACAAATATGTAGAAGACAATGAAAGACTATGGAGACAAATTATGTGTCTATACAGTCAGATCCTTTCTGACCTAGCCCCACCCAGAGGCAGATGCTGGAAATGTTCAACCCTTAAACTCAGCCCTGCTCTGAGTCAGTTCAATCCTAATCTGAGCATTATTTTAGAGGTCTCATCCTCTCTAATTGGTGGAGTCTAGAATTTTTCCTGCTGCCCTAATATCGGTATCTGATATGCCTGCCTGGGGTTGTCCTAAACTAATAATAAAAATGGCTAAAATGTACTAAGCATTGAGCTTGTGCCAGTTATCTTTCTAAGTACTTGACATACATTATCTTATTTAAATCTCAAGCAACCCTCTAAGATAGGTATTCTATCTCTCTTATGCATGAATAAGGGAAGGTCCCAAGAGATTAAGTAACTTGCTCCAGGACACTCAGCTAGTAAGCAAGAGAGTGAGGAAACCAAGTTTCATGCTAGTCACCACTACGTAGACTGCCATATAGACCCACATGCCATCCCACCCAACACACACTCACATTTTCTTAGTTAGGAACTCTACTAATTACCCCAAAGGGTTTGAAACTCAACCTTGACTTGGGTCTCCTCCCAACAGGTTCTGTACGTTTGTCATTGTATGTCCTAAGACAGACAGGGTTACAAAAATCGGCCAAAACCATGCACCTATCATCTACGTGAACATACATACCCTGCTTCAGCCTCAGGATTGGTCTCCTGAGATGCAGAGTCAATGGGATTACCCCAGAGTTCCCTATTCCCCTTGGCACTGTAGTTTGGATTTTTGTCATCTTGCATGAAGCCCAACCATATAAGGGTGTTTCTTCTTTCTCCTATAAGCCCTATCCCTTCTTGATAATTAATTCCCCATTCCCCAAATGAACACAATTTATGGCCAAGTAGGTCTCAGGCTGAGACAATAAAGTTTCTGTCACGTATAAACACACTGTTCATGTGACAGCTAAAATAGCAAAGAGCTTATTTCATTCCTCAGATCCATGACATGACGCGTTCACATCAGTTTAAGGAGACACTCAGCCATCAGGGTGGGCTTGTTTCTTTCTAGATCAAGACCTTCAAGCTGCATGTTTCTCGCTCTTTAAAGTCTCCAGGTTTTCAGAGACAAAGAAGCAAAGGAGATAAGATACTTTAAAAGATAGCAGTGCAGATACAGAAACAGATCAACTGTTACTCCAAAAAATCTAAAGCTAAAAACAGAAAATTCAACTGACATTAAGGGATACTGGCCAGCAGAATGGACAAAAAGGTCCTAGGAGAGCTGAATTATAAATGCAATTCAAATCCCCCTAACACTTTGATTGTTTACATGTGAGCCACATTAGCCTTGTTGATTATCTATCTATAACATATTTTTTAAAAACTTTATTAAAAAATAACATTTATACAGAAAAGTACACAAGTCATAAATTTACCACTTAATGAATTTTTACAAAGTGAATACCCCTGTATAACTAGCATCTAGATCAAGAAACCATTCTAGCCCCACAGAAGTCTCCTCATGCAAATTTCCAATGACTTACCCACCCATGCTCTGCCCAAGGGTAAACACTCTCCTTTGACTTCTTAAATGGAGATGTGTTTTGCCAGTCCTAGAACTTTATATATATAGAATCATGCAGTATATATTACTTTGTGAATAGCTTTTTTTCACTCACCATTACATTTCTGAGAGTCATCCATGTTGTTATAGATTATTGTACTTCCATTTAGGATTTTCTATATAGTATCTCCCATGAATATATCATGATTTATTTATGCATTCCATTGTAGATGGATGTTTGAGTTGATTTTTCATGCCCAATTAATGTACATGCCTTTTGATGAACATATGCATTGTATTGTTTTATTTTCCCCAGTAAAATATGCTCACATTAGTAGTTATCAAATTTCTTCCCATTGGTTTGGATTATGTGTTCAACACGGTAAGATGATTTTGTTTTGTGTCTTAATTCTGAACTCCATAGCGCTGGCAATTCTTTTCAGTTTCCATTATCTGCAAATTTTTAAATAAATTTCTTCATTCTTCTAACAAATTGTTTTAGAACATTAAATATTTTTAAGTCTAGTGTAAAATATTCTTTTAGGCTGTTTGTCTCCAGCCCCAGGAAGAATGTGGGACATACTAAAAATTTGTTATTGTTGCTAAGAGGCCAAAGGTTTTTTTTTAACAATTCTTTCTTAACATTTAGCTCTCTGCTTTATCCTTGCCATTTCTTTCTCATATCTATAGTTTTCTTGAGCTAACTCAGATATTTTCTTTTAGAAGAAAATTAGTTATATTACAGTGAATTTATTTTATGTATTATTACCCCTCCTGGGTAAATTTGCATTTTAAAAAATTTGCTGTACAAGGAACTCTCCGAAGGAGAAATTCACCATCAGAAGAAATTTTAGACACTGTGATCTGAGTTAAGCAGATATTGTGGTGTAGCAGGAACTCCCCAGACACCTCAAATACGCGATATTGGCATGTATGTTGCATTTATAACTGAACTCGACTGGTCTATTGAGTACTAGTTTGAAAACAACTCCATACTTACTTGAGAATTATTTAATCTTTATGATAAATAATTTTAAAATTTGGAGAGTTTTCATTTATACTTTTAGCCAGGGCTGGATGGGACCAGTGGCTGAAGGAACAACAGAGGAAACAGATTTTTTGACTCCACGTCTTTCTCCCCCTCTAAAGGCTGACTCCTTGCCCTGAACATAGGGTCCCTCTTTACCATATTCCCACTCAACATTTTCATTTGGATGGGAAAATCTAACACAAAGCTAGAACTTCATGCCTGACAGAGAAGCCTTCCTCTCTTCTTCAACTACTATCTTCCCATTTGTAATGATAATTGGGTCAAGTTTCTTCCATAGACAAATACGTTGCTAAGCTGCACAGTGAAAAATGGTCACTAGATTTTGTTCCCATGAGATAGGAAGATAAGTTGATAGTATAAAGAGATCAAGTCGGCCATTAAGTCTTTAAAAAATTAGTTTAGCTTGTGATTTATTGGATAAGGTCATAATGTCTGATGGTATAAGAGTCTCATCCAGAGGTGACTTTCCATCATTTTCTCTCTCCAGGCCCGTAGCTTATCAGTTATGTAATTCTTCTCCTATGAAACCAGTTCCTTGGAATCTTTCTCAATACAGCTCTTTAGATAGCTCCTAATAATTAGTCGAATTAGGTACATGAAATAAAAACTCCTTGCTGTTCTTAATCCAGGAACTCTAAACCCAAGTCATAAAATAGTCTTGGCACTCAAAATGACTCAGTGCAGATATAAGTTAAAATGTGCATTCTCTTTAATTTATGTTTTTAGATCTACTTAAGAATAGGAAATAATAGAAAACAGGGGTAAAAGTGTGGCGCTATACAAAAGAAGGGAGATATTACAGGTAGGGAGGAAGTAAGAGCCCTTGAGGACCTGTTAGTGATCAGAGTAAGTAAGCAGCCACGGTGTGTTAAAGAGGTTATTAACATCTGCATTCTAAGCAGCAGCTGCATATACCTTGGAACAGAGAAGATTAGATACCTTGGAAATGACCTAGGAGAATCGTAGTTAAGAGAAAAGTATTCAAGCCTGTATTTAGAAAAACAGAATTAAAATAGTTACATTGACTTAGTGGATTGTACTTAGAGATTACTTTTTGCTTCCTTTAAATTACTTTTTTAAATTACTATATTTTTAAATTATTTTATTTTTTTTAATTACTATATTTCAAAATTTTAAGTTGATAGTACCTAATTTGGTCTAATTTTTAAAGTAAATATCATATTTTCAAGAAATAAGATATGTGGACCAGTTCAATGAATTTAGGCTACAAAATAGAACATTAGAGAAATAAGAAATTTTCTAGAAGAATTGTCTTCAAAAAACAGTGTTCAAAATAATTTATATATGTCTACTCCATCTTAGGGAGGTGGAGCATAACCCTCCATTCCTTAAGTGTGGGCTGTGCTTAGTGGCTTCCTTCCAAAAAAGACAGTATAAGGAGCAGGTTGGGGAGGGAATAACTTTAGAGTGGAGAAAGCTGACAAACACTCCCTCGGTCAAGTGATGAAGGTCAACATCAACAGCGATAAGTCATATTGATAGAGTGTATCCTTGACACGATGTGATGAGAATAGCACTTTACCTCAGTGGTCTTCCTCTCCAAAACTCATAACCTAATTCCAATCATGAGAAAAACATCAGAAATATACCAGTGAGGGACATTCTACAAAATACGTGATCAGTACTCCTCAAAACGGTCAACTCAAAGTCACCAAAAACCAAGAAAACCTGAGAAACTGTCCAAGACAAGAGGAACCTAAGGCGACATGACAATTAAATGCAATGTAATGTCCTGGATGGGATCCTGGGGCAGAAAAAGGACATTTGGTAAAAACTAAGGAAATCTGAAGAAAGGATGGACTTTAGTTAAAAATAATGTATCAATATTGGTTCACTAATTGAAAATGTACCATACTATTGTAGATGGTAATAATAGATGAAACTGGGTACAGAGTATATGGGAATTTTTTGTACAGTCTTCACAATGTTTATGTAAATCTAAAACTATTTTAAAATAAATGTTTCCTTAAAAAAACAAAAAAGAAATAAACAGCAGGTGCCTTTATTGTCAATGTAAACATCACAGCAGTATATGGGGATTATGATATGGGAGGTGTAAATCTCTGGGACAGCTTAACACAGACTCTTGTGGGCCTTCTCTGGAAGTCTTTAAAGATAAGTTGAGCCATCTTGTCTCTAGAAATTGTTTAGGTCTACTGCTGTCTTCAGATGCATGGATTGGAATCAATAAGTTCTATTCCCCTCTGGCTCCATGGTTTTATGATTGCATAATTTATTCAATAACATTGGATATCAGTTACCTAGAGTGAAACATAATTTCAATTCTTATTAACAATCTCACAGAGGCCTAATTTCTTTCCGACTTGGGTTGAATCCTATGTTTGCATGATAATGGCATACAGAGTATTATTCTCGTTTAGGTATACCAAATGCTTTACTTCCTCCAACAATACAACAAAGACAGGCTCATTTGGCATGAGTTTCTTTCCGAATAATTTTATAATGACTACTTCTTAGCACTTAGTTATCTTCCAGGTGATGGCAAATTAATACTAAGGCTTACACAAAGTTCTCATGCCTCCTTTCTAAAATATACATATATGCCAATATGATGGAAGAATCCTACAGGATCCTTTATATAGATATTTCCCTCCCATAATTATATGAAGCCTGAAGCTTATCTACACTTATCTCTAGTGTAACATTTTTTTGTTTAAGTCTCTAAACAAGATCAGAAAAGTGGAAGGAAAATCACACGTTTCTTTTGGAGCCGTAAATGAAAGACTGAAACTAGGATATAAAAACACCAAGATGGACTTTTTTTTAGTATCTTGGACTTCACGCATTTTCTCCTCCATTGCAACCTCTACGTTTATTCCTTCCCACTCCTCTCATCACTCAAAAACTGTGTATGTGTGTGTGTATTTTTTTTAAACAAAATCATAATTAGCTTGCATCATCTATGCTTCATTCAAGCAAAAGCCCTCACGATCCTTTAAGGCACACTGCTCCCAGGGAAGGTCATGTTTCATACCTTCGTTACAGTGTAGAACATGTCTTGAATGCTTAATAAACTTCAGATAATAAGATTAGCATAATTCGCACAAGGAGCAAGTAGATGAACCATGTAAGGATTTGGCTAACTGAGGTAGACTGGAGGTCCCCATGGTCCCTGTGTTTCTTCCTCTGTTTTCTCTGACCACTGTTAAATTTCCTTTCTTACTGGATTGGCCAGGCTGTGTTGCAAGGCTGTAAATGGATCCCTTCCTTGCCCTTGAACTTGTTAAGCTCTCCAGCTTCCACTACTTTGTCTGGCAGGCGGCTCCACATTCTAATGACTTTCTGCAAGAAACAGAACCTCCTGGTAGCTAACGCGCTGCCCTGTCATCTAATATTAGGCAAGCTTACTTCTGAAGCTAATGACTTGAGGCTTCTCTTGCTCATTCTCTTTTGATAAAGTTTTCAGCCCATAAAAAGTGAAAAAGGAGAGGATGGGGGAGGGGAAAGAGAAAAGTGAGGGGAAGAGAGAAAGAGAGACAGAGAGAGAGGAGCAATGCTATAAACATGGGCTAGTACCTAATTATAATTCAAGACACCGGCAATTTGATAAAAAAAACTCCTCCAGAATGCAGCCATAAGGAAAGAGTTTCCACAATCTGTTCATCTGCATAATTAGTGATTGAGGACCTGGGAACAGTTGGAACATTGCTGAGGAAGGCCCAGGTCACATTATTGATAACATAAATAACAAAGATACAGATTTCCCCAAACTACAAACATCAGAATGTAACTAACAACAACCTAATAGGAGCACAGAAAACAAACAGAAAGCAGATAAACTCTGGATCCGGGCAGGCAGAAGCCTGGAGTCAAGCACATCATTCATCAATCTGAATACCCTCAGGTTTCTTAGAGTCACCTAAAAGTAAGACAACGGGAAATCCTCATTGGTGGTGCTCCCTACGAGGATGTGAGACTACAGCTGTGAGTACGCACATTCCACGAGTCAGACACATAGTCTTTGTGCTTTGACACATGGGAACATAATTCATTTTGGAAAAAAATTTGCATTGCTAAACTTAGTTGTTTAATGGCACAGTGGAGACTTGGCTAGTGAACGCTGGAGACACAATCTGCATTTCAGAACTCGGCTGAACTCTCTGTAAGGGACTGATTAGTATATTTAATACCTTTAAAAATGAGTTAATTTCTCATCTCCATTGTAAAACTCTGTACATACTTATTGCCAGTTTGAGAAAGGCTAGCAGAACCATAAGGACCATATCTGTCTTTTTACCCTCTGTATTTCCAGCTCTCGCCATACGGCTGAGAAAATAGTACACTGAATAGACATTTTTGACAGGCTGACTAGAGACAAATAGAGCAAAAATAAGATGAAGTTAGGAATCTCTTAAAATTCTACTACCCAAATACTATCACTGTTTTGCAAATCTCGGACATGAACTTTTATGCAGACAGAGATACAATTTCCAAATAATTACCGTCAAACCAAGTATCAGCCACATAGAGGTTGTAGATAACAGATTGTGCAAGATTTAAGAGTTCCAGATAAACCAGTCCAAGGTGTGTGTACATATAAACTATCACCCCTGGCAAACTTGAATGCTTTGTGTCTTCAGACAGTGTGAAACCTTCTTTACTCTATGAACAAAGAACTGTATGTAAGCCCCAAAAATTATGGGTGACAGCATAAGAGACAAGGAAAGAATTTTCATTGCACATACCTCCGTCATGCACGACTGTCCCTAGGGTAAATACGTGAATAGTTTCAACTTTTAACAATGGAAAGGAAAACAGTAATATTTTTTAAAAGTGTATGTGGCTTTGTGCTCTAAGGCTTTAAAAACCACACACATACCTGTGGTTTTCAAACACCCTTAAGACAGCAGAGGGGGTGATCCTGTCTGACTGGGTGAATGAGATAAAAGGAAAACCTGCCCTTTCAGTGGGAAATTAACCTGTTCATGTAGAGCTGTAATAATTGTGCACTTAGTCATAGAATTGAAGGCCTCTAAATTCTAAACCTACCATTATTCAATAATTGGAAAGCAATAAGGGGAATTTGCACTTTTTAAATGAAGTATCATATCATTAGCACATGAAATACACAGATTTCATTAGTTTATTCAGCAAATATTTATTATGTGCCCTGTATGCTTCTAAGCCCTGAAGTTACCAGTAACCAAGGCAGACAAAAATTTCACTGTTCTCATCAAGCTAAAGTCCCTGTGAGTAAACACACAGGCAGTTACTGCCCTACATCTTGCATTCCTAAAGAAACTTTTTCTATCTCCACTATGGCTCCCATGATTTGAAAATCATGCTGACCCTGGGCAGGTGCATTTAACTGCCAACCGGTTTAGCACGATTGGCAGAAATCATTGAATGAACTCTTGGAGGTAGTGAGTGATATGTAGGAAGTCGCAGAGAAATAAGGCATCAAAATACTGAGTCTTTGTATAGACAGTGGACTAAGGTTAGAAGTCATGGACACCCACAAGTTATATCTGTTATAGAAGAATTTGAATCTAATGGACTGAGGACTAACTTGAATCTAATGGACTACGTTAGAAAACTCTGGAATGTCTTTGCATTAATTTATTGGGTCATGGAAGATGGCTTAAAACAGTGGTTCCCAGACTGTTGGATTTCATAGACAGGTAAAATTAAAATACAGCAACAACAACAAAGAAAGGGAACCACAATACGGGTATCAAATTTTAATTTCAAACAATGACATTAAAAGACATTTAAATATTTTTAAAAGTAGAAAAAAAATACCAGAATAAATTAGTCATTTCTAAGAAAGTACACCTGGCATTTTTACCAACACACATTAGCTATTGTACTGGGATAGGATAAATTATGCTGTAGTAACAAATACTCCTATTCTCCCCCCCATCTCAGCAGCTTAAAACAACATGTTTCATGTTTTTCATGGGTAGGCAGGAATTATCATCCCTTAGAAATAAGACTGATGAAGCAGCCATCTCAAATGTGGCTGACGGCTGTGTCAGAGGGAAAGAGATCTCTGGATGCTCTTGCATCAGCAATTAATGCTCCAGGAGTAACATACATCACTTCTCTCACAATTCATTGGCCACTCTAGTCACATGGCACTGTCCTGCCTCACGAAGGCCAGGAAGTGCAAACGTACTAGGTGAGCTGGCAATATCTGACAAGCAGCACGTGTTTGGTAAGCCACGCAGATGAGTGCCACCACTCTGTATGACATTGTTCTTATTTTCTCATTTCAGTAAGGACTAGTAAAAATTGGGTCACATTCTTACACAGATCTAAATCAGCATTTGAGAACAACCAATGTGAGAGAGAGAGAGAGAGAGAAGAGAGGGGAGAGAGAAGGGGGAATGAGGAGAGAAGGGGAATGGAGTGCAGAGGGGAGGGGAAAAGAGGGGGGAGTGGGAGGGAACAGCAAGGAACAGGGGAGAGAACCAGAAGAGACAGGGGAGGAGGGAAGGAAAGGGAAAAAGGAAGGGGGAAGGGGAGGGAAAGAAAGACAAGCATTTACAGGCCAAATAAAATTCTCTCTGGAAACTGAGAACTTTCTTGAGGGGTATGTGCAAATTATCACTAGATGCCCAACAATAAAAAGATAGCTAGCGAGTGGGCCCTGTGACCAAAGGTGAACCACCCTGAGAACCCAGATGCCAGAGCCACAGCATGCAGGAAGGGCACAGAAACTCAAAGCCTGTCGCAGGAGCATAGGCTCTTGCTCTTGAACTCAAACACAGTTTGCTTTAGCTGTCAACAACGTCATGCTTTATAACTCATTCTTAATCCACCCCCTCAAGGATGATTATTCCAATGTTAACTCTGCATCCAAACACCTGAACAGGTCTGAGTCGGCTCAGCAAAACCCAGCAACATCATGTTGAACCTAAAGGTTGCATAAGAAATAAAAGGCAGCTTAGTTTCCTGTACTGTGTGCTCATTTGGTCATGGTTGTTTTGCTCTGTGTTGTTGCTTTTATCGTTGTTAATCTATGTGGCAAAACTCACCCTCAAAATTAAGTTAAATCTCTTTGCTCAGCCATTCTATTGCGCTATGAGCAGAGAAGTCTTATGCTGTTTTATGGAAATTCTGATTTTCAAAGTAATAAACAAATCTCAAAGGAACCAGAAAGGAGCTATTGGACCCATGCCACACACTCTGTGTGGGCTCAAGAAACTGTATTTGATGATGGCAAATTTCCTTTTCAAAAACACCCTCAAACAAAGCTTAAGTTCCAGAAATGTTTTCTGGGCCAGACTTGTAGTAAATTTTCCTTGGAGGGCCTAATGCAAGATGAAGGACAAATAGAACTAAGACAGACTTGCTACCCAAGTGAGGCAACGAGGGAGGTCAAAGATGTGGACCGCGACTAGATTTAGGCCTTTGATTCCATAATTCAAATAAATAACGGTCAATTTAGTGGGAGGAAAAGGCTAGTACCGCCATATAATAAAACATATATTGAGTAAGATAAATTAACTTTAAAATTCATGACAAAATTCTGTCAGAATGATATAAAATGAAATGTGTATCTCTTTCTTTCCTCACTTATCCCCAGGAATCCTAAGTTCTTCTTCCTAAATGTAAAGTTAATGGTCTTTAACATATTCTACAGAAAAACTGTAATGCCTCTATTAGTGTATACATTTATGTATATTTTTTACCTACCCAGATGGGATCTACTATACATAGTCTTTTTCATTTTAATTGTTCAGGCAGTTATCTTAGTATCGTGCACACACAGCCTGGGTAGATGTCTCTTTCCTGTTAGAAGTTAAAAATATCAATCGCTTTTCCCTTTGTATTCATTGAGAAGCTGCTCATGTAGACACTTGAGCATTTTGTAGAGTACTTCCCACTGGAAAAAGAAAAAAACCTCTTGCTTTGAAACATTTCAGGATTAAATATTAGCTATGAGTGAATGGGGCTATCATCTGCTGCTGAAATAAATGACTAAAAGTACTATATAAATGCTTTTGAATGATAAACTTGGCTTTGTGACTAGGGCTATCTGTCAGATGACCCACTCTTACAGAACAGAAATCCTGAAGTGTGTTTATGCTATTCAAAGCTTCCTTGGATACCTAAAAAAAATTTGAATTGAAAGCTTAGAAATCAGAAGATGCCTCCTCACCTGATTTTTCTGAACTTTGATCAAAATTAGAAAGAGTAACATGGTAAGAAGAGCACCTATGCAGTGGTCTCTCTAGCAGACCTAACAGTCTCAACATGGCAACTATTGGGACAATCAAAGTGCACAGGGATATGTAGAGAGTTTAGTAAGTTTGAGTCAGCTGTTTATAGATAAATATACTTATTGCTGAGGCATATTATGAGAATGCATACAGCCCAAGAGGAATGACTACAATGAGAATGACTTAAAGAAATGAGAAATAGATATTCATTGAGCACCTATACTTATCAGATATTACTTAGCTCCTTAGTTAAACTTTCTCATTTAGTAAATGTCCCTAGAAAATACTTTTTTCCTCCAAGATAGATAGATAGATAGATCACTATCTCACAGAAAAGAAAATAAGTCATTCATCCAAGTCACACTGTCAGCAATGGGTTGGGCAGGGATTCAAATATAAGTCTCTGATTACAAAGACAGTCCTCTTCCCACTGTACCACAAACCCTCTTCAAAAATTATCTATTCACTAAAATATGTGCCAGGCCCAGATGGTTTTACAGCTGAATTCTATCTAACTTTCAGTGAACAGATAATCCTCATGTTATTCAAAAAATTTCTGACCATAGCAAAAGATGGAAAGCTTCCCAATTCAATTTACCAAGCTAGCATAACCTTACTTCCCAGACCTGATGAAAACAAGAATAAAAAGAAAACTATAAAAAATTTAACTCATGAATATGGATGCAATACAGTAACTAAATTGCATGTAAAAATCATCAAATTAAATCAGGTGCATATTAAAAGAGTAGCATCACAAGACCAAGCAGAGTATATTACAGGAATGCAGGGATAGTTCAACATTAAAAATATGGCAACATAACTCATCAAATTTACAGGGTAAATGAAAAACATAATATAAATACATTAATCAATGCTAAGAAACACCTCTTAAAAATAGCTGTCATTTTAAATTTAGAAATAAAAACTCCAGGTCGAAAAAAAACAATATAACAGAACTTCAAAGACTGTTTATTTAATACCAATAGCAGACATCATACTAAAAAGGAAACCAGTAATCACAATTTAAATAATATTGTTTGGGGGATTCTAAGATAATAAAATAAGTGGTATTAACAGTGGAAAGAAAGAGACAAAAGTATTATATGCATATGATATGATTGCATACCTGGTAACTCAAAAGACTGAAAAAAAAGCTAATGACATTAATAAGAGATTTGATAATGTGACTGGATACAAAATGAATAAATTGAAGGACATATTGCATCTTAGTATCCCAAAATATACTATAATAAAGTTATTTTCTTTCATATTAATATAGAAATTTAATGAATTCCAATCAAAAGTCCATTAGGTTATTTTTCTCAGAACTACACAAAATGATTTAAAGGTTCATTTGGAAAATAAATGTATGATAATTGCCAAGAAATTTATGAAAAATAAGAATAATGAGAGAGGGGAACCTTTCTATAAAAGACACTAAAACTTTTTAGAATTTAAGATTCCAGAGGGAAGGGTTTCTGTCTGTGTTCTTTCCCAGGACCTACACAACGTCAGGAGCGTAGCATACACTCAATAATTATCATTTTAGTATATAAATAAAGTCAGCTGATGTGATCAAAAGAGCAAGATTCTAGCCCATGAATAGGCAGATAAATCAATGCAAGGGAAGAGAGAGTCAAGAAGCTGATATGAGTCTGTATTTTATGACATGGTAAAGTGGTTTTTCAATTTGGTGAGGGAAAGACTCAGTATTTAATCAGTGGCTTTAAGAATACTGGCTCTGCTTCTAGAACAAAATAAAGTTGGATCCTCGCATCACCCCCAAACAAAAAATAAACGCCCAATAAATTAAGGATTTAAGATTTAAATATAAATGTACTAGACATGCATTACTGACAACGTTACTTACATTAGACATCCCTTCCTCTCACCTGCCTGGACCTACTGGTCCCCAGCTTTCACAGCTTTCCCAGGCCAAGTGGGACTTCCTCGTCCGATTAAACTTGGCTCATTTCACCCTCTCTTCACCACCCAACACCTGCTCTTTCTTTCTGGTATATGTGACTATTCTCCAGATCCCCTCTCCAAAGGGATGAAATGTTCTTAGAAGGAATTTGCTTTCCAGATGTGTCTTCATGACTGTATTATTTGTGTCCTAATTTGGTAAGTAGAATCTGACAGAATAATAAATGGGAACAAATTAGTGGGATTGTAATATTAAGCTTCCATTGTATAATTGTGTTCTGAACTCACCTGTGCCAGGCAAATGATTATTAGAGGAGGCAAAAAAAGAAACTTCCCATTTATGAGATATTGCGAACAATGCAGTAAGGTAAGCTTAAACAGAACAGGGAGTTAGTTGATTAAGCATGGAGAAGGAAGAGAAAATAGGGATAAATGGAATTGTCATTCAGTGCCAAAAACAAAATCAAAAGATCAATGTCAAAAGTCCCCTTGGCCTTGCATTAATTTTCTGGTGATTTTAGATACAGCAACCCAGAACCATCCCCTTCTCCTTTACCTTCTCTGGAGCTAGAAAGTGTGACACTTAACCAGAATCTGGAAGACTGGTTTTCATTCATTTATTACTTCCTAGAATGAAGGAACTTGCAAAGCTATGAGAAATATCTTAATCATAAGACCAAATGAATATTTGACCCTCTGCACTCCCTCCCCCCACAATGAAATGGCTTACTTTTTAAGAACCTCATGTAAACAGAATGGGGAAATTAGATATCAGAGTGACTTAACCAGACCACAGGCTACGCTCACCTTTCCCAAGAGGTAACTTAATATGGTAGACGGAGCATGGACTTGGATGCCATACAGTACTGGGTTCAAATACTTGCTTCACCTTTTAGGGAAATTCTTTAACTACTCAGAGGTTCAGTGTTCTCATCTCTAAAACAAGCATACTAAATAACTATCTCACTTGTAAGGAAAGAGCCTAAGACAAAACTGTTCATTCCCACTCCCTTCACATCTCTTCCCAATAGAATTTTTGAGAGGGGAAAAAAAGGACATTTTCAAGAATTCCATTTCTAATAGAGAGAAAATGCATATCCAATTTGCTATTAGATAAGGCTCATTCAAAATAAATGTCCAAGGCATTTTTAAGCACCAATTTCATCAAAAGACATGTATTCCAACAACAGCATATTGATTTTATTCTGCATAGGCTCTCTGCAGATTCAAACATTTGTTTTAGTGTGGGACAAGATTTTTGGCATCAGTTTAGTAAAATGTTGGGTTCTTAGTTTGCATAACTGTTGCGCCTGTAATGAGCAGACACAAAGCTTTGGCTCATTTTGCTGCCCTCCTCTCGTTTCAGAGCAGCGACCGTCTCTCCCCCATCTGCAGCCTAGGAGAGGCTTTGTAGGGCCCTAGCAAAGCCCAGAGATCTATGCCGCAAACTGCAAAAAAATCCACAGTAAAGTTGTTCTCCACTCTTCGGCATTCTGAGAATCAAGATGACAAGAATCAATGTCATCATCACGAAAAAAGTGTTCACCACTTCAGTTACTGCGGCTCTTCCCAGGTGAAATCAGCCTGGAAATTCTGGCCAGCCTCACGGACATCACCAGAAACGACTTCTATATGTGGCATTGATGATGATTACACACCTAGTTTTCTCTTTCAGAACCAGCATTCGCTTCGCTCAGTATGGGAAAAAAATTTTTTAGATGACGCTGTTCATTCAGGGAAGCCCTGGTGTGAGATGATGTCATTCAGCCTTTTCTTTAGCAAAGGGTTAAACAGCTTTTTCTTTATTAGTAGTGCTAGAAAGAAACAGTTAGAGGGAATAGTTGTATGTCACAGTCGTTATTGCATTTTACAACAACATCCAAGGAGTGTAACAACATTCTTAATAACTTAACATTTTCGCATGTATCATCTCATCAATTCTAATTCATTCTCCCTGTAGATATATATTGTATAGACCCTGTGTTTCAAACACTGTGGTAGGTGCCGGGGGTAAAAGGATATAATAGAGTTCCCGCCCTCAAGGGAATGACAGATGAGTAAACAGGTGTTTTCAGCACAGCATGGTAAGTACTACTATAGTAGTCAGAACAAGGTGCTCTGAGGGCACCCAGAATGGCCTTAACCCAGCCTTGGGAGAGAGACAGGCCAGTCCTTGCTCATTCACTTCTCAATGATGAAGTGAATGAAGAAGTCAATTCTTTCTTGAAGATGACTTTTAAGCCACAAGAATGAGTGAGAAGAAGCAGTCTATGCAGAAGGTATATTTTTTCAAATTTCAAGAATAGAGCAGCACCCCAGATCAATAAGACCAGTTAATAGCTGATGAACTTTTCAAGTATTCCCCACAGGTGAGGTATTATGTTTAACACTACTATGGAATATCTCATTTTTTCACAACATTCACAATAAACCTATGAGGTAAGTTCTAGCGCCCCTATTTACATATGAGGAAGTGAAGACTTAAGATTTTATAACCAGTCCCACCAACATCAGGCAGCCAGAAATTACGAGGCTGGGAGTCAAACTCAGCCGGTGCTATGATGCATTAAACTGTTTCCAAATACTGCTTTCAAATAGCCATTTAGTCTGAGTATGCTTTGTTTTTGGAGACTCCATCCAAAACTTTCATACTATTCCATCTTATTTTATTATTTTTCTTTAATTTTACCTTATCTAATTCCAAAATAATCAGAGGCGTCATTTAACAAGGCAAGCTATGTAGCACTATATACATGTAGTTTGACCGCAAATGAATATTTTTTCATCGTTGCCAGGGACAGAGGAGAAACTGTCTTGTCATAATACAAAGCTAGAGGTAGAAAACTGGTCTTTCTGAAGATTATGCCCAGTTTTCATTCATTCCTGCCTTCTCTCCCCTCTCCCACCACAGGGAAAGGGCATGGAATGATGCTCTGTTGGCTTAACTCACCTGCAAGAGCCCATCTCAGGAGACACACAGGTTCTCCTGAATGTTGGGTGCACCAGAGATTCTGTGACAGGAACAGACATTCAGGTCCAGGGGAACAAATGGAGGATAAATGGGGGAATGGTTTGATGGAATATCCCCATACCCGACATACATGTTCACACAATCCTCTCTCTATAGCCCTGGTTGTTCATTACGTGACAGAAATACTATTTTTTAAAAATATCTATCTTGCATAGCAAATTTGGTATAACAAGCCTAGTAGACAAGATTCCAGGCTTTGGAGTGGGAGAAACCGAGGACTGAATCTTTGTTCTGTCACTTACTCACTGTATGTCCGTGGTAATTTATGAAACCTCTCTGAATCTTGCTTCTCTTGCCTGCAAAGTGAAGCTGAAAAGCCTCACCCACAGGTTCTGAAGGGCGTTAGATGAGAACATTTGTGTAAGTGCTGAGTATGGTCCTGGCACAAAGCAAGTACTGGGTAAGACAAGAGTTATTATAATTATTAGGTTTACAATTCTAAATCTTTGGTGAAAAGTAAGAATCAAGATATTTTTCAACTGCACATTTTAAAAACTCTAGCTTCATGCCCTCTCTGTGATATTCTTGTTTGTATTAGGTATTTTTAAATGAAAAAAATTTAAGGTCTTTTCTTAGCTTCGTTCTTTGAATTGAATCAACTTCCATGTGCTATTCACAAAGGACTCTCAATTAATGTGTGATGTTCATATCAGAATCTAAAATCAGACTCATAGAATTTAGGGCTAAATGAGTTTAAGGCACAGAAAGCTGAAAAATGGTTTGTGTAACGGAGGAACAGCTACTCCTCATTTGCCTCCTTCAGGGATGAATCGCTCCTTCTCTTCCTCTTCATCCCCCACATCCTAAACAGATTTCCTGAAAGACCTTCTGGTTAAGTTCTCATCCCCTTGGCAAGGCAACTTGTCTGCTGAGCCAGTCAGCTGTCTCATTGAGATTCACTGCCAGGTGGACAGCTTTGATGGCAAGGAGGTGGCGTTCCGCCCAGTTAAGCAGCTTTCAAGCCTCAAGCCATAAAGATGAGCTCCTGGCCCTCCTTCCTCCAGGAGGATACTGCAGACATATTGCCTGCCCTTGGAAGCATGGCTTTCCTGTGGTGCAAATTATTGAGCTGTGCAGAGCACCTTACTTACTGCTCCCTCCTCAGAGCACTGGAGACACAGACTTTGTCCAGTTTCTGTGTCAGCTTTTCTCTGTTAAAGGTGCTGTTCGGATAATTAGCTTGAGTTTGAAACAAGCGGTAAGTAAGTTAGAGGGATATGTGTTTTTTTTTTCAGTCAAGGCTGATCTTTCTATTCACCGGGAAAAAAATCCTCTGCTATAAGAAATGTAGGAAATAAAAGACCTGATGTTTCTGAATGAAACTTCCTCTGTTCAATAGGGCTCACATAACTTTTAAGCTAAATAAACCAATAGCTATTACACCTTGAGTCAGGGTGCTATGCTTTCTAGCCCATTTTCTGGATGTGAACACTGAGAACAAAAGATGGTCAGGACTCAAAGAAAGAGACCTTTCAAAACTGAAGCAGAATCTTTTAAGTATTTTTTTTCTTATCATATGTGTAATATATGTCCATTAAAAAAAACACAAATAAGACAAAACACCCCTTCAATCGCCAATCAGAGAGAACCACAAAGGGAGAAATTTGTTTAGATGACTCACCACAAAGAATGAGCAGTTGGAGATTTTTCGAGAAGGACTTGTTTGGAGTGGGCTATGCTATTGTTCTCACCATCTCACTGTCTTTCACAAAGGGGAGGAGGAGCTGCCTCTCACCTTATGGAAGTGAGAAAGGTTTTCAAGGAAACTTCAGGACTGGCTATGCTTATGCAGGAGTTTGGTGAGTGAAGTGTACCCGTATCTGACATCCACCTGGAAAATCTAAAAGGCAGAGATGAGTAATCCAGCTGTTCAGCTAGTGAAGCAAAAAGAATTGCTGCCACATTGGGGTCAGCTGCACGCCCAGAGTGTGTCAAGCTGAAATATGCATGAATATTTAGTGTGGGACATGCTGGGGATTAAGCCAAACTTGGAACATTTTAAATCCTGCCCAAGAGGAAGACCTAGAAAGGGCCTGGGACCCTGATAGAGAGCATTTATGTGGAGGAACACGGGAAAAGCCAGGGGTATAGCTGCTGGAGGAAAATGGATTGCCTCCATCATGGATGTACAATCCAATTTGGGCTCTGAAAAGAGACCAACACAAAAGTGCCCAACAAGGAGTGAGTCTGTCCCGCCCAGAGATGGTGAGGCCATCTTATAAAAGCACCAGTGATGTAAGAACGTTTGTGTCCTTCTTTGCCATCCTCCCCATCCTCTGTACCTTTTTCCATGCTCCTCAGGGTTGGTAAGGTAGAGAAGAAAGGGTGGAAGTCAAAAGAGTGGAAAGAGGAAAGAAAGACTACACCTCCCACTTTTGGTTGTAGGCAGCTGGACTATAGTTGTCCTAGCTATCTAGCTAAACGAGGGATGAAGAATTCTTATGTTTAAGATTGAAGTATTGATTACTATATTAGATGGGATCTTCTTCTTTTAAGTAAACACTGTATATTGCAACCTAAAGTCACTGTAAGATTTTGTCCTAATAGTAACCAAAAATGTCATGGTACTCCAGGGGCGAGGAAAGAACTTGAATACATATTAAAAAGATAGCAAGTAAGAGACAGAAAGGATAGTTATATGGTCTCTGTTAACAACTACTCAACTCTGCCATGTGGCTCCAAAAGCAGCCATTGACAATACGTAAATGAACGGGGGTGGCTGTGCTCCCATCAAACCTTATTTACAAATACAGGCAAGTGAGCTAGTTTGGCCTGTGGTCTATAGTTTGCCAACCTCTGTTCTGCATCCTCATTTTTAATGGCTGTATAGAGTTCTATTCTGCAATTTTAACCAAATCTTATTTAAGCATTCAACTGTTGCTGGACATTTGGGTTGTTTCTCAATTCTGCTATTAAAGATGATGCTTGGATGCACATCTTTATACATAAAAATTTATGCCCTTCTTAATTACTCATATAGTCTATTTGTAAAGTACAATACTGGGGTCAGATTTCATTTTAAAGGCTTTTCAATAATACTGCCAAACTGCACTCAAGAAAAGTTGTACCAGTTTTCACACTTACTAGTGGGGTGTGAGAGTGCCCCTTTTCCTACAACGGAGATGGCAAATGGGGAACCGTTTGCACACATACCCCATAAATTTAAATACAAGGAAATGGAAGCTAGGGGCGATTGTATGCCTAAAGTGGTTGATGAGTTGCAGTCTTTGGTCACAAAGATAAGGCCTACCTCTCTCTATTACATGATGCTACTTATAAGAGACACACTGAGAACAGATTATTACCCACCTCTGAATTCTCTGGCTACTGTCTGGCATCATATTTTCTTATTTTGTTTCCATGGACTGCCACGATGCCAAGCAGAGTGAACCAGTGAACCAAACCGAGAGTGGGCACACACAGTAAATGCTAACCCTACTCTAACCTTGTCGCACAGTGTGACCCTGGGCAAGGCCCTAATCCTCAACTGTGTGACGGCTTTTCTGCAGAAAAATGTGACAGCACCCTCCAGGAAGGAAGCCGAGACTAAGTGATTACACTCCTCCCTACAAATATCAGGTGTTAGTGAAAAGAATTTTCTGACCGCATAGCGGGGAAGGAGGGGCACAAACTCTTCCTTTAGAGATAGATGGCGACGGCTTTATCCAAAAGCGTCAATACAGCAGAATCTACACAATGTAGAGTCAGCACCGTTGCTCAGTCCAGCCAGCCATGAACTAAGATAACTTCCCTGCAGCTTGCCAGCCCCACTCTATCATCATCTCATCATTTTGGCCCCTCTAAGGCCCCAGGAAAACACGCCCTGGGGGCATACACAAGAGCTGCCACAGGCATTCACAGCCTGTCCCCAGAATATCCAAACCATCTCCCCTCCTTTTGCTTGCTGCTTCGTGCCCTTCCTTTGTTCTCTGACGGCCATTTCCCTCCTCACCTCTTCTTCTCAAGGGCCGCTACTCGAGAAGCCAGGATATTAGAACTCCTCTTGTGCTAATATCGTTTCAACACAGCTTTATGATTTGACTCCCTCTCCTAATTTTAATAGTCTCACATAGGCCCTGCGCACTGCTACCTTCCACCCAACTCTAAGGGCACTGGGGTGAGATTATCTCCATCTCCCCACCTCCCCACTAACGTGTCATGGCTGTGCGCATGATCAAACCATCACATCCAGAGGTCACACCACAGCTCCGGGGCTATCGCCTTTAAAACCTTTTAAAAAATTTTTTATAATTTCTGGAAGAAACCCAAGAAGACTGACTACACAGTAGCTTAACCACTAATCCATGGCTGCCCCAGATAATAATTTCTGTTTTCTTAGGGAGTCATCTGCAGTCACATCTCTAGTTCACATCCTAATTCTTTCTGGCATGGACTATTTCAATAGCCTCTTACCTGAATTGACTTCATTCAATTGCTCCATGCCCCAGTTGTATACATTATTTTTAATTTTTATATATTTGATATATCAAATTTATCTTCCTAAAGCATGTGCTATTATCTCACTCTCTTTTTTTTTTTTTTTTTGGTAGATGCATGTCAGCAACACTTTTTTTTTTTTTTAGCAAATTTTCTTTTTTTGAGCTAACAGATGTTAGCCCAGGGCCAATCTTCCTCCCTTTTTATTCCTTTTTTCTCCCCAAAGCCCCAGCAGATAGTTGTATGTCATGGTTGTACATCCTTCTAGTTGCTCTATGTGGGATGCCGCCTCAGCATGGCTAGATGAACGGAGCATTGGTCTGTGTCCAGGATCCAAACCAGCAAACTTAACCACTATGCCACGGGGCTGGCCCCTCATTCCCTTTCTTTAAAACCTTCAGTGGGTTCCATCACTATCATTTGCTAAGCAAATTCCATCTCCTGCAACATAATGTTCAAATCCCCCCAAATATATGGCCTCCAAAATACGACCCCACCACTTCACCAAAAAAAAAAATCCACAAATGGCCAATGAGCACATGGAAACTTGTTCAACATCATTAGTCATCAGGGAAATGCAAACTAAGACCACATGAGATACAACTACACAGCAAATAGAATGGCTAAAATGAAAAAGAATGACAACAATGTGACCTCAGGCTACCGTTCCCTCTCTGTCACCTAATACTTCTCTTCATAAATTCTAAGCTCCAGCCAAATCAGACCACTCACACGTCTCTGAACAGCCCTCACCCTCGCTTCTCTACTTGCTCAGGTCCATTTGAAATTCCCTGGTGGTAGGAGAAGAGTCCACGTCACCTCCGTGATATCTACATTCTAACCTCAAGAACCTGTGTATGTGTTACATTATATCACAAAGGAGAAGTAAGGTAGCAGATTGAATTAAGGTTGCTAATCAGTTGACCTTAAAGTAGGGAGATTATGTTAGAATATCCGGGGAACTCAATGTAACCACAGGGGCCTTTAAATGTGCGAGAGAGAGGCAGAAGAGGAAGTCAGGGTGGTGTGATGTGATAAGAACTCCATCCACTCTTCTGCTTTGGAGATGGAGGAAGAGGTCCACAAGTCAAGTAAAGGGGCGACCTCTAGAAGCTGGAAAGGGCAAGGAGACCGATTCTCCCTTAGAGACTCCAGAAAGGAATGTAGCCCTGCTGACACCTTGATTTTAGTCTGTAAGACTCTTGTGGGACTTCTGACATTCAGAACTGTTAGAAAATATATTTCTGTTGTTTTAAGCTACTAAGGTTGTGGTAATTCATTACAGCAGCAACAGAAAACTAATGCAGCTCTCCTCATAAATAGCTAGATTATTGAAACACTTTTAAGGAAGGTCAATCCAACCAGATTTGACCCCTCTGTTGTCTGAACCTCCATGATGATTATTTATCTCTCTCTCATGGCATATAACATATTTTGCTTTGTAGTCTTTTTCCCTCCCATTTAATCAATCACTTTATATGTCCATTTTTACTAGACATATTTATGGTGCCTGCCCTCCCATAGTCCTTCTGTCAAAGCACCCATGCTCTGCACCATCTGACTACTTCCCTTCCCCCAGTCAGCTAGAGGTGAACGGACTTGGGGAGGACATATCACCCAAGGACAGTCAATCCGTTGGCTGGCTGGGGCTGGCCTAGTGGCAAAGGATGAAGTGAACGACCCAGTTAGCTTCCCTTTGGAAATGTGACAGTCAGTATCTAGTGGAGAAGGTCATCAGAGCAGACAGGTCTTACAGAATTAGGGTTAGGACAGCCATTCTATATAGTGAAGCTGAATTAATGATAGAACTGGCCAGAGGAAAGAGGAGACTAAAGCAGAAATCAAAGGAGGCAGGAACAGCATGAAATGGAGGGAAAGGGAAAGGGGGAGGGGGAGGGTGAAGGGCAGTCGGGGAGCGAGAGAGAAAGTCTTCAGTTTCCCAGTCTCAAGAGGCATAAAGCTTTCTCTCTCTCTCTTCCTCTGCCTCTCTTTCTCTCTCCCTCTCCCTCCATGCTATCAAGCATGTCAGATAGTACCTGCCCTCTCTCAGCAGCCCCATGGTTCTCTCTCACTGGGGATATTACCGTTCTCTCATATGGGCCAAACACAGCCCCTCCAGCTCCAGCCTTTCACCTTAATCATCCCTTGCCTGAGATTTTTCAACATTCTCACAACTCATTTTTATGGCCCTGCCCTCTTCCAATTTATAGCCATTCTCCACACTTCCACCAGCCTGTTTTTCTAAAATGTGAATCAGAAAATCTCACTTTCCTGCCTAGCAAGTTTCAGTGGCTGCCTACTGTCTTCAGGTTTAAGTCCAATCTCCTTGGCAGGGCCTCATGGGGTACGTTGCTCTCTGACCTCAACCTTGCCTGCCTCCTCACTCATCCTTTTCCTTCCATTCTCTGCATCCCCCACCCCCAAAACATACTGCTCCCACATTCTAGATTTTAGCCAAGAATGTTGAATCCAGGCTGTGTATCAATATCACCTACGGAGTGTTTTTAAAATATATATTGCTCAGAGGAGGGGGAGTGTACAGGATCTCTCTGTATTATCTGCTTAATTTTTCTGTAAACCTAAAACTGTTCTGAAGAACACAGTGGATTAAATGTAGCCAGGTGCCTCCATGGACATTTGGGGTGGGATGGCCGGTGAGTCTGTTGCACATCCAGAATTAAGACCCCTGCTTGGTCCATACTGACCACTCCCCACTCCCTCTGAGACACAGAGCACATCCATGCTTCCACGTTGTGGCTCGGACTGTTATTTCTGGAGAGCAATTATTCAGCCCTCAGGGTCTAGTTCGTATATCACTCCATTGTGAAACCCTCCCCAATGTTCCAGATGGAACAGATCGCTCTTTCCACACTGTTTCCCTATCTCTTTGGACATACATCTATCACAGCATTTATTACAGAGTGAAATCGTTTTCCTCTATGCATCTGTCTCTTCTGTTAGAATATATACCCTGTGCTCTCCTCATATTTGCATCCTCTACTGTCCAAGTTCAATGCCAGACATATTGTGGACCTTGTAATGTTCAATAGAGGAATATATGTGATTTATTTTATGAATAATGATGTGGTTGAATGGCTAATAGCCACTGTTTATTGAGCATTTACTGTGTGTTGGCCCTGTTCTAAGAACTGTACAGTTACTCTCAGGGTACTTTTATTCGTCTTACAAGTTGAAATAGGTACTTTTACTTGTCACTTGGCACAAATTAAGTTACTTGTTTACCACACAGATGGTTTCAAACTAGAGCAGCCTGGACCCAGTGACCACTATTTTTGCAGCCTCCCACGTACTAAAAAGAACACCAAAGCTTCAGAGTCTCTGGTGTGAGGATATCTTTATTCACTCCTAAGTATTTCGTCTATTTTGAACTTATACTATTCAAAACTGTCATGCATTATCATGTCTGTATGAGAGGCTGGTTTCATCAAAGAATGTAATAAATAACATTCTAAAGTATACCCAGAAGCACAGAATGGCTCTGGAAAGCAGATGACTTAAGTTCAAATCCTAGTTCCATTATTTATTAACTGTAACCTTGAGCAAGTCATTTAACCTCTCTTTGCCTCAGTTCCTCTCCTTAAAGTAGGGATATTAATAGTACCTACTTGCTATGATCTAAGTATTTGTGTCCCCCCCAAATTCACCTGTTGGAATCCTAAAGCTCGGTATGATGGTATTAGGAGGTGGGGCCTTTGGGAGATGGGTGATTAGGTCATGAGGGTGGAGCCCTGTTGAATGAGATTAGAGCTCACTCAAGAGGGGGTCCCAGAGAGCTCACTTGCCCCTTCAGCTGAGGACACAGCAAGAAGGTGCTGGCTGTGAACCAGGAAGAGGGCCTTCACCAGAACGTAACCATGTTGGCAACTTGATCTTGGACTTCCCAGCCTCCAGAACTATGAGAAATAAATTTTTGTTTTTTACAAGCCACCCAGTCTGATATTTTGTTATAGCAGCCCGAAGAGACTAAGACACTATTTCATTAATATGAAGATTACATATGTAAAGGAGTCTATATGCCTGGCACGTGGAGAGTGCTATGTGAGTAATAGCTGTGTGTCTGTTGGTTTTATATAACCAAATCTAATTGGAGCTGGTTTCAGCCGTAACAAGGAAAGCCCAAATCATTCAGAAAGATGTCTTGGAACCTTTACCCTTCTAAGTTCTTTTGGTTATAAAACTTGCATGAAGAGTGTATTACACATATTGCATAATCTCTGATGATTCTTGACTATTCTCTTTTGTTTAACTGAAAATTCACAGCACAAATAATGTAACTTACTGGTCTGTCTCCTGGGAGTCCCCTTCGTAGGTGTTATTTGGTCACAAACTTAAGATTTGTGGCGTGTTTATCTAATGGTTGTAATTTATAGTTCTTTTGCAGTCAACATTGGAGCCAGCAGGAGACAGACCCTATCGCAAGGGTAATTGCAACCAAATTCTCTCCAGGAGACAGGCCAGGTCACTGCTGCCATAAGCCACCCCAGAGTGACTTCCATGCTTCTGCTACTTGGCAAGGATCTCAGCAGAACTTTATCAGAAAACTCTTATTTGTCCCCTGAGTTCATGCCAAATGTGCAGGACCAAGCATCCACCAGAAAGACTGGGAGACGAAAGGGGCCCTATGAGACCGGTCAAGAAGCATGGAACTCTCTTTTAAGTGCCAAGATAGATGACTTAATTCAACACAAAACAAGAATAGAAAGTTGCCAGACATCTCAGAAGGCCCATTAAATACTAATGAAGTCAAGAGATGTTTATTAAACACCTACGCTGAACCCAAGCTCACTTCAAGCCCTGCCCCCTTATCCTACACTCTGCTACCTGCTAATGCAATTTACATAGCTGGACATTCTCAACAGGCACCCCATTGTCACATCTCCCAGAAAGATTTTGTTTGGTTTGTAGAGTATTTCTTCAAAAAAAAAAAAAGAATTAGTTTCCAAAATTTTAAAATGGAGAGAGGTCAAATAAAATTTATGTATTTCTGGCTTCTCTTAAAAAATCCAGAGATCTGGCCACCCTGGGCCTACCATTCTGCATGGCAACAAAAGGCATCTGCTGAGTAGCAGCTGCCCCTGTACAGGGGGTAGCAGCGTGTGAGTTCACTCTGGGTCCTGCTCCACCCCATCTTCTATTCTGTAGGTATTTGAGGTTGCAACCTCTGAGATTTCAAGCAAAACCATTTATACAAAACACCAAGTAGCCAGTGACTGCGCAATTTGTATCTGAAGTCTTAAGGAAGGGATTTACTATCTTGTTGGGTTAAGTGATGAATCAGTACCTGATAAAAGAGGTTCAGATCTTGAACAGTACAATTGCAGTTTTATACACCTATAATATACATCGGTTTACCTTTGTCCTCATTCTATGAACAGGGATGCAGCTTAATGTAGTGGAGAAAGAATATGCTTTGGGGTCAGCCAAAGTGGATTAAAATGCTGGCCCTTCCTCTCTTAGCAGTATATCTGCAGAACTCTCTCTAAGTCTCTGTTTTCTCTTTTATACAATAGAAATAATTAAATCAGTCTCATAGGGACGTTGCAAGGTTTAAATTAATACTTTTGTGCTTTGCTCATGCTGCTGCTTCAGCCTGGAAATTTCTCAACAGTCCACCCTTTGTCAAGCTGACAAACTTCTCTTGTGGCAAGACCCAGAGAAAAACACCATTTATTCTCCAAAGTCCTGGCCCCGTGTCCTCCACCACACCGACCCAGGGAAAGAGGAATACTTACACTTCTAGTTTTCTATACCCATATCTGTAACAGCATGTTTTAGTGTACGTATTTTTTGCACATATGTCTTTCCCCTGCAACAGGAAGCATTCTTTGTTTTCGTAGAATCTAGTACATTGCCTGTTCCATATGTGTTTAGATAATAGTGACCCAGTAATAAGGAGAAATACATCCTTATGTTTTTTCTTACTGTTTGGCTTAATAATAACAATAATAATAATATTCAATCTTAATAACAATAATAATAATAATAAATTTTATTAGCTCAATTGCCTTGAATAAATGCAAACACATTTGGTTTGTACTTATCCAAGCTATCTGTTAAAAATATCTGAAATAAGCTTATATAGAAGGAATTTTCTACCCAAGCAGTTTTTTTTTAAGATTGAAAAAAAAACCAGTTCTAGCAATAAAGGTCATGGGTGTGTTTAATTTCCATACTCCAGAGAATAAGCTGATCTGGACAGTTAGAAGGAAACATGATAAGTCCCCTTTTTCTGCCAGGATTCATATGTAATTTAGACCCAAATTATTTTCAGATTTTAGACTTTAATTAAAATCCAGAATGTAAGCTCCCTGAAGGCAAGACTATTTATCTACTGTTTATTAATCTCCAATCCTTGGAGCAAAGTCTGGCATGTTAGAGATGTTCACTAAATATTTACTGAATAAACATTTGAGTATGTCTGGGTTGGTAGGAAGTAACATCCCTTGGTGTACCAAAGTCAGAGTCACTGTCTATACATTCATCTCATCTAGTTTCATAAGTCTCCTGTGAGGTTGGTATCATTACTATTATTATTTGACTCCAAAGTCTTTGATCTCTCCAGTCCACCACCCACGCCTATTTCTGAGGTCCGTATCTAATAAAAAAGGCAGACATGCGGTAAATACACTCTTAGAGTACTGAACACAAAGGAAAGTCATAGACATTTTTCCTCTTTCTGTGGATCTTCCCTCAAATCACGAAGTTGTCAATGGGCACAGGCTACGTTCACAAACGGAGGGGCTATTGTTAACTTCCCAACTAATATGGCAGGTATTATTTCTTCTAGTCCTAATCTGGCTCCCTGGCAAGTCGAACATAATTATGCTCAACACTTATGGTCTTCTAAGTCGCAGCATGCCTTATCTGTCTGCATACATGGTTCTACCTTAGGAACTTAATTTTCATTTATTCTCAATGCCCCTCCCTGGAGTCAGTCATCTTTGAAAAGCAGTGTCTTGGTTTGCCTAGAACAGTCCTGCTTTTCATTTCTTGTGCTGATGTTATCGTTATAGGCCTTCTTTTCACTTCAATCTACAGGAATCTCAATAAGGATTGCTGACCAATCTGATGGGACAGACCTTGGGCCACTGAGCATTGAGCCAATAGCTTTCTTGTAGGATATTTGTAACTGCTGTAATAACAAAAACAAAAGTGAAAACGTTCTCAACAATTTTACATATAAACAGAATCTGGTCGTGCAGAAAATAATGTGTAACTAGGGGGGAAAACTGATCCATGGGGCATATGATAGAAATTTTATGGTGCCCCTCCCCTCCCAATTCCTCTTTCTTACTATCATCTTGGGACTGGATAATTTGGAGCAGGTAGAGAGTGATCATTTCACTGTCTTTGCTGGACTGAGGCCCTGGTCTTAGCTAGTTTAGAGAGACATTTTATTTGCCCAAATTATAGATGCATTAGATCTAAAACGTCTTTTTCTTGCATTACAGTTGCAAGTCTGAGCTTGTCTAGGTGACGGTCTACACAACGACCAGGTGTCTTTAGGAAAGCACACTTACTATTGACGACTGTTGTGCTTTTCTCTTTTTTCTGGTTTTCATTATTAGGAACAGTGAAGATTCTTCAGAAGTTTTTCTGACCTTTCTCTGTCCTTTGAGTCTGCAAACAAATTGAGGAAACAATTTGAACTAGATTGCAGAGCCTTGGATTACATTTGTGGCTACTTCTCTGCGCGGTGTCTGTCTTATAACATTGGCACGAAAGTATGACTTCATGCTAACTGTCTTATTGGATCAGATAATTTCTGCTGGGATAAAACATGGATATATTCCTCCTTCACATCTTTTTAAGTTGTTCCTGAACTATTCGAAGCAGTTTTTGAACGAGTTGAATGTGCAACTATGGAAAGAAGACAAAGAATATTCTCATGGTTGCTATTATCTAAGGCTGCATAAAAAAAAACTTCCAAATCCTAGTGGCATAAAAAACAACCATTTTAGTAATCAATTCTGCATATCAGGAGTTGAGAGCACTGCAGGGATGGTTTGTCTGCTCCGCAGGGTCTGAGGCTTCAACTGGGGGCAATTCAAACACCTGGGGACTGCCACAACTAGGCCTGGAGGATTCACTTACAAGGTGGCTTCTTCACTCCATGGCAGGCCAGCGTTCCAGTAAACAAGGTACAAGCTATAAACCAGTTGGCCTTTGTTTGGGGTTACCTTAGAAGTTGCCTAGTGTCACTTCCACCATCCTCTATTGGTGGAAGCAGCTACAAGTCTACCAGAGAGAAGAGTGGAAAAGATAGACCATACTTCTCAATGGGAGGAGAATTAAAGAGTTGGTAACCATGTTTTAAAACCACCATACTCATGTATACTCTGGTATCTTTTTTTTAACTTTATTTTTATGAACTAGGCTACTGTGAGAAAGAAATATTCCATATCAACTTTTCTAAAATAAAACAAGTATTTTGGTAGAAATTCTTACATTTAAACTATATTGTTGGGCCGGCCCCGTGGCTTAGCGGTTAAGTGCGCACGCTCTGCTGCTGGTGGCGCGGGTTCGAATCCCGGGCGCACACCAATGCACCGCTTGTCTGGCCATGCTGAGGCCGCGTCCCACATACAGCAACTAGAAGGATGTGCAGCTATGACATACAACTATCTACTGGGGCTTTGGGGAGTAAAAGGAGGAGGATTGGCAATAGATGTTAGCTCAGGGCCGGTCTTCCTCAGCAAAAAGAGGAGGATTGGCATGGATGTTAGCTCAGGGCTGATCTTCCTCACACACACACACACAAAAACTATATTGTAGCTAATAATCTTATATAGAACATCACCATATTCAGATACATAGGAGTAATTTTTACTTAGATTTTCTTAGACGGCACATTAAGAAAGTCACATGGGTTGGAGCTTGACATTCTATAGGTGGTTTACTGGGGGTTTTTCTAATGGCCAAGGAAGACATTTGGCTATAATTAATTAGACATATTTCTAGACTGTTTTAATGTATTTAAACTTTAAAACAGCAGTTTCACTTATAGAAAAAAAATTAAAAGTAATCAAGGACTTAGATATTTGCCTGTAAATATTTTCATCATAGAGTTATTTGTATAATACTTAAAATTGGAAAATCTAAATGTACCACAAAAGACTGTTTAAATTTTTATGGTGTGTCTATTTCACAGAATACTGCAAAAAGTCATGTTGTAGCTAATAATCTTAGACTATTTAGTGACATGAGACTATTGACATGACCTTAGACTATTGTCTATTTAGTGACATGAGACTATTGACATGACATTAGACTATTTAGTGACATGAGAAAATATTCATAATATGCTCGTTAGTGCTTAAAAGTTTATAAAAAGGGAAATACAAAATAATCCCATTTGCATAAAACATGCATCTGTCTATATAAAAACAAAAACTTATACCAAAAACATTTACAGAGATGATATCTTAGGTCTGGAGTTTTGCATAATTTTATTTTCTTTGTTGTGCTTTTGTGTACTTTCAAATTTTTCTAAAATGATTATATATTGATATATTGCTTTTTCATTTTTATGAAATGAGAAAGAAATTGCATTACATTATAAAAAATATAAATTAAAGAAATAAATCAAATTCATCTACAATCCTTTACCCTGGATAATCACATTACTTTTAAAATTTTACTATTTTATATTTTGGGTTATCCATTTTTTATAAAAATGATATATAGCGTATAAAATGTTTTATTTTACTTTTTACTTTTACAACTGGGAGATGTTAACCACATTATTTTTTGCTCTCCATGCTTCATTGAATTTCTTTAGATAATCAAAGATCCTTCCCCTAAACCTAGACAGATAAACATGTGGTCCTTATAGCCCCAAAAGTAATTTGTAACAATGAGACCACAAAAAATAAATGTCAAATTTGTGACTTTTAAGTCTCAAAAAACTATTGTCTAGATTTGACACTGAAATTTTTGGGAAAATGCTTGCTGAACTAGTTGTGTTTACTTTTTCACCCCACCCTCCCAGTGTAGATAAAAAACTATTGGGCTATTAGACCAAGCAGTGTTCAAGAGGAAAGCAATGAGAAGAAAAGCCTTAACTCCTCGCCATCGCCTAGAGAATTAGTTCCAGGGAAGAGTGATAGAAACCCAAAATAGTTAATAGATTGGAGAATAGAGGAGATCTGTGCCCCAGCTTCCTGATGATTGCTCTGGAAGATGACAAGTGTTAGAGCTAGGTCCCCAAGCTCCCATGGGACAATTAGAGGTGCCGAGATGGCTGCAAGGTGCATGTAGGCCTAACACTGCCCTAGTGAGTCTGAGGGTTCTCCAACTGGATGGGAAAAAGATGAATGCTCTTGCAGGTGTCTGGTAGTGGGTTCATGTGACACCAAGAGTCATAGACCTGGAAGGGAATTGCAGCTGTGATGAGGAGATAGCATAGTAGAGAATTCTTTGACTCTTACAGCTCTGTGACCAGAAAGGAACAGAGCAGTTCAGAAGATGCCATCACCTTGGCATAACCATGTTCAAGGACCATGTAGAATTGTGTTCCACCTCACAGAAGGAGGATGACCACAGACTAGAGAGTGAGCCTAACACTATTATGACTACCAAGATGTCTCATGAAGTCACATGGAACCTGGGCTGCTTAGATTGAATAGAGGGAAAAAAGTGGGAAAAGAAGATTCTGAATTGGCTGTATTTACCCCAATGACTAGCTGTACCCAAGTTGGGCTATGGAATGAGGCTCAAAATGGGAATTAGATTGTCAAAAATTAAAATTATATTTTTTGCATGCCTCAATACATAGACTGATACATTCACACTTACTGTACATCCCATTGTGAACATATTTCCATGTGAAAAAATACACATGTAAACAGCACCACCTCTGTCAGTCTTAGTGTGGTGTCATGTCCAGTGTGGTGTCAATATGTTTTAAAAAACATTAACAAGCAATTTAAATTTACACCCAAAATATTCATGCAGGTTATAAAATAATAGTATGTGTGAAAATGAAAACACAAAGAATTTGAAAAAATGTTCAATATATATAACTGCTAACTTCAGAGTAGGGAAGTCCTTTCTAAGAACATCGAATCATGTAAATCATGAAAGAACGGTGTTTACATGAAATTGAAACATTTCTCTATGGAAAAAATATACCACAAAAAAAGACAAAAATGAAATGATAATCAGAGGGAAGTATTTGCAAATCCAGTCACAGAAAAAGGCTAAAAAGCTACTGCAAATAAATAATAAAAAGATCAGCAACCCAATAGAAAAAGAAAGAACATAAACAGACACCTCATAGAAAAGAAAATGCAAATAGTTCTTAAACATAAGAAAAATACACAAACCTATTAATAATTTCAAAATGCAAATTAAAGTTATGATAAAATATTTTTCATCTTTCAGATTGGTGAAAATTAAAATGTTTGATAACACACTGTGTTGAAGGAGATGTGAGGAATCAGGAAGTATCATATCTTGCAGGTGGGAATGTAAATTAGTGCAAACTTTACAGAGAACATTTGCAATATTTACTAAAATTTAAAATCCATATGCTTTTGGATATAAGAGTTATACTGTACATTTATAGAATCTTATGAGTAATTAGTAATTACATTATATAGAAAATAGCCGTTACGGCGTAGTTTATAACAGAACAAGAATAGAAATAGCCTACAGGTTAATCAATAAAGATCTGGTTAAATATATTAGAAAATATCCATACAATGCAATTATTTAAGTGAATAAGGTAGCTCCATATGAACAGATATGGAATGACTCCAGATATGTATCTTTAAGCAAAAAAGCAAGGTAGAACAGTGTGTGTAGTGGATAATCACTGTGCTACAACACCAGAAGACATGCAATATACACCTTTATGTACACAGAACATCCCTTGAAGGAAACACAAGAAACTAGTAACAAGTAGTTGCCTGCAGAGGGTAAGCAAGTGGCTTAGGAACATTGGTAGGAGAGAGACTTCTTTTTCATTGTTATTTTTTGGACCTTTTGAATTTTTCCCAAAAGCATGTATTCTCTCTTAAAAAAATAAAATGAAAGAAAAAGTGAAATAAAGAAAAAGAGGTGGCAGAACACAATATAAATACAAAGAGGCAATTCTTTGCGTGGCATACAGCAAAACAAGCCAACGCTATCTTCAACCAGTTGTCTCACTACGGTTCTCTTCGCAGTGCCCAGAAAATCTCAGCTCTCTCTTCCAAAACCCCAGCCTGCTTTGACTTTTGTATTGTCTCTGCTTGTTAAGGGTTAAATTGTACCCCCTCCCAGCAACAAGATATTTTTGAATTCTAACCCCCGGTACCTTGGAATGCAACCTTATTTGGAAATAGGGTCTTTACAGAAGTAATCAAGTTAAAATGAGGTCTTTGGGTGAACCTTAATCCTGTATGATTGGTATCCTTATAAAAGAAGAAATTTGGACACAGAGACACAGAAGGAAGATGATGTGAAGAGACACAGGGAGAAGACGGCCACCTACAAGCCAAGGAGAGGGGCCTGGAACAGATCCTTTCCTAGTGACTTTAGAGGGAGCGTGGCCTTGCAAACACCTTGACTTTGGAGGTCTGGCCTTCAATCCTGTGAGACAATAAAATTCTGTTGTTCTAAGTCACCCGGTTTGTGGTACTTTGTCATAGAAGCCCCAGGAAACCAAGACATTCTCTATCCCATCTTTTCCCTCTCCCCAACTTCCCGGCTCCGTTCCTTTTCCCTTTCCTTCTTCCAAGAGCAGTAGTTCCATACCCATAATATGTAAATCGATTGAACCTTTCTTGGTTCCATGTAATTCCACAGCTTTCCTCAATCAGCACAAAGAAAGCCCAAGCTTGGTAATTTCTCCCAGAAACAAAGGATTCTTCCTCCTAAGAAGGTGGTGATAGCGCAGGTAGGCTGAGAATATTTCCATCAATTTATTTGTGTCCTGGTTACGTATATCTAATCATCCTTTCAATGGCTGCAGGGTATTTAATTATGTAACCATACCATACTTCATTTAATCGTTTCTGTATTGTTGGATATCTATGTCATTTCCCACTTTCCACTGTTGGATAAATCCGTTAGAAGTGGATTTTATGAGTCAAAGGGTAGTCATACTTTATGGTATTGTTTGGTGCATATTATCAAATAGCCATGTAGAAAACATGACCAATTTTGAATCTATTTTACTTTGGTAATCAGAAAAAATGTTAATGATATTGTAGTCATGCTCTATTGTTTATGGCACAGGACAGGGGTTGGCAAATTTTTATGTCAAGAGCAAGATAGTAAACATTTTAGATTTGTGGGCCATGAAGTCTTTGTTGCAATTTTGCCATTGTGGTAACAAAAGTGGCCACACACAATATGTAAATGGGTGAACATGGCTGGATTCCAGTAAAACCTTACTATAGATACTGAGATTGAATTTCAAGTAATTGTCATATATTAAAAAATCTTGTTCTTCTTTTGATTTTTTTTCAATCATTTGAAAAAATATCAAAACCATGGTTCACAGGCCATACAGAAACAGGCGACACGGTGGATCTGACCCAAGAGCTATCGTTTGCCAGTTTCTGGTATAAAATTTAGTACTTGATAACCAATTTTGCAGTATATTAGAAAATTCTTTCTTGAGGAGAAAGTTGAATTTTCCTGCAGTTTTTTGTTGGTTCTTTAAGATTCACATGATGTTAGGACGACCTTGGGCACCACTGACTATCAGAGCAGCCAGTGGGTAAATTAATGTTACTGTGCATTAATACTGTCCATATTGATTCAAATTGCAGTTAAGCATATTATCTAAAGGATTTAGAGAGTATCCATTCCTACGGTTTCTCTCAAAGCTATTCCTCGATTAAGCCAGACCATTAGAGCTGTGTTTGGGACCAACACGTATTGACTGCTCCTCCCTGACAACTCAGACATACACATCTGTTGCTGGACACATACACAGGTTCTTTACCTACCACACAAGAGAGGACAAATAAAAACTGGAATGCCAGGCTTTTGTCAAGGAAAGGGTTTTGATTTCTGGTAATGTCATCTGGAAGACACCACACACTCCTTACTTCACAGAATTCCTCCAGAATAGTTACACTTTTGTAAGATTCCATAAGCCTACATTGAGAGTTCAAGAAACTGTTACTCAATGAATACTGTTGAGGACATTGTTGATTATGTCACAATGTATCCTTTGTATGAGGAAGACCCTTGTCTCAGTAAGAAAAATAATTAGGCTTCTCTTATTTTTAGCATGTTTTTTGTGCCGTAAACTTGACAAATCTCTTTCTTATCCCCTTACTCTTTATTTTCTCTTTGATTAACTGTCTTCATACATATTTTAATTCATTTTATCATGCTATATTTTATACAGCATTATAAGCTGTATCTTCCCGTCTCCTCTTCCTCTTCTTTTTTCTTCTTCATCTTTTAATAGAAGCATTTTAATTTTAAAAAAATTAAAAGTGAGGTGTTGCAGGCAGGGGTATGGAAAGTCTGTATTTGACAGGGGGTGGGGGTGAGGATAGTCTTAATGCCCCAGGGTAGCCTTTCTCCTTTCTCAGATGATTATCTTTGAGTCTCTTTTCTCAGTAGAATACAGCAGAGCCATTTGAAATAAAACTCCAAATTTATATACTTTGCTCTTCTTTTGTCTTTCCTCTAATGGCTCCGTTTACGAATCACGATGGATGCCCAAATGTTCTCTCGACCCTCAGCCTGGAAGTTCTCTATGCCTCAAGGTCAGAGCAGGGGAAGGAGCTTGGGCCAGCGAGCCTGCCCTGGGGGTTTATCTGCCGGTTGTCAGGAGTGACAGCAAAGAGCCAGGCTGCTTGATGAATCCAACGAGCAGAAAAATCTGTCAAAACATGCAGAACGCTCATTGCAGGGATCGTGGAAACATTGCCTATTTGTTTGGAGCGCGTTTAATTATTTTTAAACATATGCAGTCTGTAGTTCAGTGAACATGTCAGGGATAATAGAGGAAGAAAAGCAAATGAGGGGAGCAGCGCTGATCCTGGAGCGGCTCCTCTCTGCAGCTGGCTG